>NW_024081796.1:142548-195932 GCF_003009895.1 Hyaena hyaena | reverse complement strand
TCCTATGCCTCAGCATTTCTGTATCCCTTGGGTAAATTCCTAGCAGTGCTATTGCTGGGTCATAAGGGAGTTCTATTGTTAGTTTCCTGAGGAACCTCCACACTGTTTTCCAGAGGGGCTGTACCAGTTTACATTCCCACCAACAGTGTAGGAGACACCACAACTCTCTTATCCATTCATCCGTTGATGGACAGGTAGTTTGTTTCCATGTCTTGTCTATTATAAATAGTGCTATGAACATGGGGCTACAGATACGTTTTTGAGTTAGTATTTTCATTTCTTTTGGGTATATTCCCAGAAGTGGAATTTCTGGATCATATGGTACTTCTATTTTTAATTTTTTGAGGATCCTCCATATTGTTTTCCATAATGACTGTACCAATTTGCAATCTTACCAACAGTTTTCCAACAGTAAGCAAGTGTTTCCTTTTCTCTATATCTATGCCAGCATTTATTATCTTTTGTCTCTTTGATGAAGGCCACTCAAACAGTTGTGGGGTGATAGCTCATTTTGGGTTAATTTGCATTTCCCTAATGATGTGTGATGTTGAGCATCTTTAAATGTACCCGTTGGCCTTTCATATATCTTAGTTTTTATTTATTTATTTTGAAAGAGAGAGATAGCAAGTGGGGAAGGGGCAGAGAGAGGAGAGAGAATCTCAAGCAGGCTTCACGCTGTTGGTGCAGAGACTGAATGGGGCTCAAACTGATAAACCATGAGATCATGACCTGAGTTAAAGATGGACACTTAACCACTGAGCCACGAAGGTGCCCCTCTTTCATATATCTCCTTTGGAGAAATATCTGTTTGGGTCCTTTGCCAATTTTATCGTGGGATTATTTGTTTTCTGTTATTAAGTTCTCTGAGTTCCTTATATATTTTGGGTATTAACTCTTATTGGATATATGGTTTGCAATTTGTTCCTCCATTCCATAGCTTGTCTTTTCACTTTGTTGATGGCTCCTTTTGCAGAAGCTTTTGAGCTTGATGTACCACTTGTTTATTTTTGCTTTTGCTGTACATGCTTTAGGTGTTCTTTTCTTAAAACTTTTTTAATGTGTATTTAATTTTGAGATAGAGAGAGAGAGAGCAAGCAAGCAGGGAAGGGAAAGAGAGAGAGGGAGATGCAGAACAGGCTGCAGGCTCTGAGTTATCAGCACAGAGCCCAATGTGGGCCTCAAACTCACAAACCACAAGATCATGACCTGACCTGAAGTTGGACGCTTAACCAACTGAGCCCCCCCAGGTGCCTCCGTACATGCTTTAGGTGCTCTATATTTCTAAGAGTACACTTGATTTATATAAATGTTTAATTTTCTTTAAGCCAATTAAATAGAGCTATTTACATATTAATTGTGACATCATCCAGAATTAGAAAAAAATTGCATATTTATAACATACATATCTAAACATACATGAACATACAGATACAGAGACTTTATAGTATTTATTTAAAAATTTTAGCCACCAGGGGCACCTGTATGGGTCAGTTGATTAGGCCTCTGACTCAGTATCTCTCTGCATTGGGCTCTGTGCTGACAGCATGGAGACTGCTTGGGATTGTCTCCCTCCCTCCCCCTCTATGTGTCCCTCCCCTGTTCACTCTCTCTCTCTCAAAATAAATAAATAAATAAATAAATAAATAAATAAATAAATAAATATTTTTAAAAATTAGCTACCAGACAAGTATAAAAATTAAAAACTCACTAGTTTATGAAAGAATAGTGAGATCTAAACTGGTTCTGGAAGATGGAATAAGTTCAATTTATCTGCTCAGATGGATTTTTTAAAAAACTTTAACTAATGTTTGTAGAGGAGACTTTAAAGGTTTTTAATAGGCCTAGTTTTCAAATTAGTTTTTTTTTTTCTTTTCCTTCTGATAAGAATCACCTTGGTTCCTGGAGAAGACAATGGTAGAATGCTTACACCACAAAAGGCACAGAGAAAGAATACAAATTCTATCAGGAAGGACTTTGGTTCCCTAAATCCACATATTTTACAATATTTGCAAATTTCCTGAAATGAATAGAGGTTTGGGGATTGGTAGAGAAAAAAAAGAAAGGTGGGCTTTGAATTATTTCTAGAGTCACATTTCTGTTCTTGTAAAAGACTAGAGTTGTAAGACAAGTACACTTGTTTTTAATTCCTCAAAGAATCAGGTTGTAAACTACAGGATGTCAAATGACTGCCTCACCCATCCAGCTACATTGTCCTCAGTTTGCTTTTTTATATCAGGTAGAAGATCTTCAAAAAAGATGGAATTCAAAAACCTTGTGTTTTAGATTTGGAGCTGTGAGTCCTTGGAATGTTCTAGCAAATCCTTCCACAAAGGTTTCAGAAGGTTTTACATTCTCTCTGGGTACATAGGTTCATTTTAGATTAGGGGAAAAAAGTTCCTATCAAGCTCTGACTATCAGCTTCCAATTTAGCCAACTTTGACCACAGAACAGTTTAAAAATAAATCCTTTCAAATATCTTGTCAGGTTTCAGCCAGGATAAACAATAAGTATTCCTGAAAATATCAAACAACCCTGTGAACCCATGAAGCAAAAGATACTATCTTCCCAAGACCTTCCCACTTTCAAATATAAACCAGAAGAAAGACTTAGGCAATTCCTCTGAGAGCCGACAATCCTCCCTAAGTCCCCAGCCAGAAAGAGTGTAATCTACATTTCTGTCCAGCCATATTTAGCCACAAGTGGGGTGCAACCCACATTTCTGTCTGGTCATCTTTTTGCGGCTCCCAATCTGACTGTTACTGAGGTAAGTTCTCAGGACACAGAATGAGACAAATAAGAAGCAAACGGTTGTCCCGGGGGAGAGAAAAGATGGACAACCAATGGGTACCCCAAAGCAAACAGAGTCATAATTCAAAGATCTAAGTCTTACAACTGTTTTTTGCCTGCCAGTCAGAATTGGGAAAGAAAGGGAAAATGTGAACATTATCCTTCTTTCCTTCTTTAAAAAACTATTTATTTATTTATTTATTTATTTATTTATTTTTGAGAGCGAAGTGGGAGTGGCAGATGGGCAGAGAGAGGCGGAGACAGAGGACCTGAAGCAGGCTCTTTGCTGAGAGTGAAGAGCCGGACATGGAGATGGAACTCATGAACTGAACTGTGAGACCAGGACCTGAGCCCAGGTAGAACACTTAACCAACTGAACCACCCAAGTGGTCCACTGCCTTCCTTTCTTGAGGAGGCATTACAGATAGAAAGATAGAAATGGGAGAGCCGACATTGGTAAGAATTCTCACCTTTTGCAGGCCTCTGTCAGTTTTCGTCTGCAGGCTCTCAAGTGAGTGGGGTTTCCCAGTGGGTCTCATCCTGGTCACCAGAAACTGTAAAAGAGGAAAACTGACTCTTCCTTTATTCTCTATGGTGAGTGCTTGGCTGAGACCCCTTTTTCTCTAGGGCACCTTGTAAATGGAGAAGTTTATCTAGGTTAACAGTTCTCCACTGTGGCCAAAGTAATTCAAGATTATCTTTTGTAAGGCTAGCTTGCTTGTTCAGGCTTAAAGCAAAATTTTACTCCGGGCTCCCGGGTGGGTCAGTGTGTTAAAACATCCAGCAAAAAAAAAAAAAAAAAAAAAAAATCCAGCTTTGGCAGGTCATGGTTGGCGAGTTCGAGCCCTCTTCGAGGGTATTTTGCATTGAGAATTGTGGAGAGGCTGCTTCAGATCCTCTGTCTCCTCTTTCTGCCCCTCCCCAGCTTGCACACACTCTCTCTCTGTGAAAAATAAATAAACATTTAAAAATATNCTTTTGTAAGGCTAGCTTGCTTGTTCAGGCTTAAAGCAAAATTTTACTCCGGGCTCCCGGGTGGGTCAGTGTGTTAAAACATCCAGAAAAAAAAAAAAAAAAAAAAAAAAATCCAGCTTTGGCAGGTCATGGTTGGCGAGTTCGAGCCCCACACTGGCTCTCTGCTCTCTGCTCTCAGCACAGAGGCTGCTTCAGATCCTCTGTCTCCTCTTTCTGCCCCTCCCCAGCTTGCACACACTCTCTCTCTGTGAAAAATAAATAAACATTTAAAAATATCCAATTAAAAAAACAAAACCCATAACATTTTACTTGCTGGAGGCCTCACAATGTCCCCAGTCTCCCTTGTCAGACACAATGCGGCCAGGATCCCATATGGTTTCTAAGTTAGACCTCGCCTGACCTAGGAATCTTTCCTGGTTTTTCTTTTTTCTTTTCTTTTCTCTTTTCTTTCTTTTTAGTTTTTTAAAATGTTTTATTCATTTTGAGAGAGAGAGAGAGAGAGAGTCCCAAGCAGGCTCTAAGCCGTAAGCACAGAGACCCATGCGGGGCTCGAACTCACAAGCACAGAGACCCATGCGGGGCTCGAACTCACGAGCCTCAACCAAAATCCCCCGCTTAACCCACCAAGCCACCCAACCCTCCTTCTGGTTTCTAAGTCAGACCCAGTCCATACTGCAGCCAGTCGGGTTTCTTTCTTTCTTTCTTCCTTCCTTTCTTCCTTCCTTTCATTTTAATGCTTATTTATGTTTGAGAGAGACAGAGAGTGAACAGGGGAGGGGCAGAGAGAGATGGAGACATAGAATCCGCTCCAGGCTCTGAGCTGTCAGCACAGAGCCTGACGTGGGGCTCGAACCCACAAACCGTGAGATCATGACCTGAGCCGAAGTCGGACGCCCAACCGACTGAGCCACCCAGGCGCCCCGCCAGTCGGGTTTCTAACCACGAACCCGGTCCGTGTCTGAGTCGGACCGAGGCGCTTCCGGTTTCTAGGTCAGCTGCGGTCGGACCTGGGACTCCCTCAGTGCCGGGGTTGTAGCTGGCCTGACCCCAGCCGGAGTCCCGGGGAGGAAATGACCGCAGCCTGAAAGCGCCTCGCGCAGAAGCTGCAGAGTGGGATCCGGGAGGCACCTGCGGCCTCTGGAGCCTGGAGACTCTTAAAAAATAAACTGAGGCGTAGTAAACTTTCCAGTTTCTTGGAGCAGAATTTGAATCAGGCAGCGTCCAATCTCGCAGATAGAAGAGACGTTCGAGGAGCTGTGCAAAATGAGAGATGTTTATAGGCAGAAGGGAGCGCGAACAAGGGAAAAGAACGAATTGGTTATTGCAAGGTCGCTTTCCTTCGGGGGTTGGCCCGGGTCTATCAAGCAGATTACCCAACTAGTGCTGGTCAGGCGATTCCTGAGTGACGGCTTCAAGACTTCATTTCTGGACAGTCGTAACTCTAAGTAAGTCTTGGTACATTTGGGGACTTAGGACTTAACCCAGGCAGCTCCATCTGGGGACTGTTGTCTTATTTTTAACAACAGAGAAGCTTGCAGTTTTCGCATACAGAGGGACTATAGAATTCCTGACTCTGTCTAGCATTCTTTTTTTTTTTTTTTTTCTGGATTTAATCCACATTCAAGTTGAACTTGTAAAAATACACTATTGACATGCCTCACAAGCAAAGCATGACTGCATCCTTAACGCCTGCTACAATCCTTGGTAAAGAGTAGGGACTCTGTAAATGTTTATTGAACTTCAGGTTAAGTACGCCTTTTTCATTTGTTTGTTTTAAGAGAGCCCATATATGCCCATATCGTAAAAGTCGTTATTTCTTTTAAATAAATTTGAAATTTGATCAGCTATATCAGGCAGCAAGCAACAAGTCTAAGCAATCAAAACAGGGCCTCATTGCTGAGGCTTTCAGAATCAGAATGTAAGTAAGAGTGTCAGGAATGGCTTCGTGAATGTGTAAATTTCAAAATTAAGAAGAGCTGCATTCAGATATCCTCCCCTCTGTTGGTATGTAGCTCTGAACTCTGCCCTTGAAGCCAGACAACTGATACTCTGATTGCTTTTCAAATTGAAAGCCTCACCTGCTGTTTGCAAACGTGTTCTCTTCTCTTTTGCCCTGTTATTGAACAAACAGGCATTGATTTCTATCTGTCTGTCTCTCTCTCTTTTTAAAGCAACAACATCCCACAGCTATTAGATACAACCCTGCCTGGTTATTGGAGGGTTTAACTGAGAGTCATATTGAAAAAAGACAGACAGACATGTAAGGACTCTAATTCCTGCAATATGTGGGTAGATTCCTGTTACGAAACTAATGAATCTGATGTGACAGATGGAACAGATGTAACTCACTAATTATTAATACACAGCTTCCCAGGGAGAAAAGTGTGTTTGAAGGTATTTATGGCAATATTACAGCTGAAAGCAGTCGGGCAAACAGACCTGTCAAAGGTGGTTGGTGATACCCACACTTAGTAAGCAAAACTGAACTTTTCTTTTGGATAAAGATCAGCACTTCCACAGGAAATGTGTAAAAGGAAGAGGAAAGGAGCTTTACATCACTATTAAAAATGAGAGAGCAGAACCCGTTTTGGGTGCTGAGCACTGAGTGAGCCACATATTAAGTGCTGTGTTACAAATACCTATTTCAAAATATGTGTTTCACTTGCATTATTAGTGTATTACATATGTTTATTTATTTAAAAATACCTTTTACATATGATTTTGGAAGTAAGTGCATGGAAAGAGAATAAAAGTTGAGAGAGAGATTGAACAAGGAAGAGATTGATTCACGATGACAGGAAAGACACTATCTCAAAATTCCCTGGATTTATTAAATATTTCTTGATTCATTTGTCAACTCACTGATCCATTAAATCAGTGACATATTTATTGATTTGTACCTTGTGCTGTTCCTTCAGTATTATGTTTCTAGTCTTTCTGGTTAAGAAGCTCTGATAAGTTTATAGGTGTACACATGTAATAGATCATTACAGAGGTATATTTATTCATGACTAATATCAGTGTGCAAGGAAATTATATATCCATTGTTAAACAAAAAAACCCACAACATACAAAATTAGTGGACAAAACTTGATTTTATTCCGATACTCTTGGCAGCAGAAAGGGAGAGAGCATAGACCAAGTCTGAATACCCAGGAGTACCCAACTCCGTAGGGCATTATAGACCATCTATGTTTGCTATATCCAGAGGAAAAGTAAACTTTCTCATTTTTCTCCTATCTTCATGATCAGAGGTGGTGACAACTTGGAGCAAATCATACCGCCTCTCTACAGAAACTGAAAAATAGGAGCACTGTCTTCGTTGATGATTAAATTTCAAAGAAATAGTACCCAGGTCCCTGAGAAAGGCATTCCTGGGTTGTAAAACTGGCAAGAAACTTTCTAAAAAGGCTTACATTTCAAAAGGACAGAGAAAGGATTTGTAATCACAAGTCTGCAAAATAAATGCTCTAGGGAAAGGAAGGTCAGAGACTTGGAGTCAGGAAGAAGTCAGTCAAACTGAGGGAGACGTCAAGGCTGCCTTGGTCACCATACCGTACACCCACCTTTGATGCCAGAGCTCCAGGTGTTCTGTTTGATGCAACATGCAACGTGAGGCATGGTTTGAGCGTAACTCAGAATCTGCATTGACCAAATCAGCTGATTGCTTTGGAATATAGCAGCACCATCACTGACAAATGCATAGTCTCATGCAGACACAAGTAAAATGAGAAAGAAGCAGAAGGGAAGAGCATTTGCTGAGGTTTTCATGTTCTAGGCCCTGCACAGTGTGCTGAGCATGCATTAACAGCAACTGTGGTCTGTCTGTGATCTGTGTCTTTAACAGATTGGGAGAATGAGGTTCTGATGTGGTTTGTCTAATGTCTCAAAGCAGAATAGTTGGCAGAGATGGTACTTGGGTTTCCTTTGTCTGGTTTCCAAAGACCATGATCAAAGCATTTAATGATTCTACCCTCTAAAAGCACAGAGTTATCAACTGAAAAACGAACAATTTGGATGAGTAGAAATTGAAAGGATTTTGGGAGTGAGGATGAGAGAAGAGAGCTTTTATTCTCTAGCTCTTGTGAATGGTAGAGTTAGCTGGTAATTCTGTTCTACCCTACATTAAATTCTTCGAGGAATTTAGACCATCCCTGTTTCTACTGGATCTGATTAATCAGAGAGATAGACAGTTTTAAAAGAAAAATAAATGCATGGTATTATATTCTAGAAACCTTGGCAAAAGGATTTTACATTAATGGATTGTGTTCAATGAGATTTCTTTAATTTTTTTAATGCTTATTTATTTTTGAGAAAGACAGACAGAGTGCAAGAGGGGCAGAGAGAGGGGGAGACCCAGAATCCAAAGCAGCTCCAGGCTCTGAGCTGTCAGCATAGAGCCTCATGCAGGGCTTGAACTCACGAGCCATGAGATCATGACCTGAGCCGAAGTCAGACGCTCAACTGACTGAGCCACCCAGGTGTCCCTGCTCAGTGAGGAGTCTAAACAATTGTACACATGATGTGATCCTCTACAAGGAAGATAAGTCATTGAGGAGTCTTTGGGGAAATGGACATGAAGGCAAACTCTGCAGGTTTCTGTAAATAGTATGGTTTCAATGCCCCAGGGATCTGTTTTTCAGGGCCTGCCTTCCTTTTATCATTCTTTCCTTCCTTCCTACCTGGCCAACAACGTATACAATCATGAATTCTCTGCTTTCTAACTTGCCATTACTGAATGTTGTGGCTTCACATGATCAAAACCCTGTGGAAGAAGCAGAAGGTTTCTGACTGAGGTCAGTCCAATATTATATAATCCTGGATTTTCAGGATATATCTGGATTATTTATTTATGTTGTTTATTTATTGTGTTTGTTTTTATCTAAGAGGTTGGTATTGTAGTTTGGTATTATCTAAGAGAGAGAGGGAGACAAAGAAAGAGAGAGAGATCAGAGATACATTTCTATCAGTACTCCTGACAAAAATCTTGACAATACCATAGAAAGAATAAATAAACTTCTGTTACACCAGAGTCTATTGTAAAATTTTTCTCCTTAAAAATAAATGTCTTAAAAATCCATTTACTGAAATAAAAAACCAGTAGAGAAAATCCTGCGAGTCAGAAGTATACAGACCCAATAAGCTGTCATGAAATCAGTGGAAATACCACTCAGGCCAAGAAGTAAAGGGTTTACAGCACCCCAGATGCCCCACTGTACTGGCTTCCAATCAGAACCCCTGCCTTTGGTACAGGGGTGAGCTTCAATTCCTGTGAAGGCCAATCCAATTTTGGTGTCTTTCCTCCTGGTGTGTGAACTTTTGGGTTCTTAACCCAATATACTGGGGAAGTGCGTTTGAGCTTGTTTTCATCCCCCATGGTCTGTCCAAAACCCCATTCAACTTCTCAGCTGTTTAGCTGCCTCTTCTGGAATGTACAGGTGCTCTAGAGGAAAAGTAGCCCCAGATATTGAGCTTTTCTCTCTAGGATTCCTTGTCACTAGCATCTTGATCCAGTCTAAATTCAAATTCTGTTTGTTTTCAATGTGCAGGTGGGTACATGCTACTTGTTTTATCATTACCAGCAGCAGAGCTCTGTTTCCCAGGCATTTGTACCACCCTCATAGCACCATCTGACATTGGAATAGGATGTGTCTGTGTGTGTGTACAAACATGCACATACACGTGTGCCAACGAGGATATAGGTTTAGAAAGGTTGAGCGATTTTCCCAACATGATACTCCTAGTAAATAAATGTCTTAGTCCATTGCTTTATACACAGGACCTTAATTTGCCTCTGAGAAGGCCATTCAAGGTTTGAAAATACACTGGTGCCTACTCATTCTCACCAGGCAATCCACGTCTTAACACAGTTCTTCGGCACTGTATAAATTAAGTGAAATCTGACCAGGATATAATCGTTCGTTACTAACTTCTGTCTCTGTAACATTGATTTAGTTTCAGCAAAGCCTTTTGATTACGGTTGATTTTCAAGCATCCATTAGTTTAATTGGGGGTATGGCATCCTAGAGCTAATAGGGCATTTTTCCTTTTGATTCTTTTCCTCAGAAAAACTCAGATCAGCTTATTGTTTAAAACTGTGTGCTCTTGAGCTGGAATGTGTGGATTCAGTCTTGACTCTGCTGCTTACCCTGTGATTTTGCATGAGCTACCATCACCTCTGTGAGGCTCAGTTTGCTTAGTAGCAAAAGAAGGCCAGTGAGAGTTGCTATCACATAGGAGCATTGTGAGGTTAAGTGTCTGGCCCTGAAAACATTGGCAGTGCACTTAGTACATAGTTAGTACTTAATACATATTTGCTTCTAGTAAGACTAGTAAGACTAGTAAGTAAGTCTTACTTTTCTAGTACCTCGAAGTCAGTGTTTATTTTATTATTTTGTTTTCTCGAGTATCTTGCTGTGGTATCTTATTGCATTTTCTGTTGTTTTGTAAGGCTTTGATCAAGGGTCAAGCCCTTTTTCTGAACCACGATGTACCAAAATCTATTCTTTATACTGGCTGTCATCAATTTAAAAAAAAATTTTTTTAATGTTTTATTTATTTCTAGGAGAGAGAGAGAGAGAGAGAGAGAGCGTGAGCAGGGGAGGGTCAGAGAGAGAGGGAGTCACAGACTCTGAAACAGGCTCCAGGCTCTGAGCTGGCAGTCAGCACAGAGCCCGACATGGGGCTCCAACCCACGAACCGCGAGATCATGACCTAAGCGAAAGTTGGACGCTTAACCGACTAAGCCACCCAGGCACCCCGTCTCATCAATTTTAAAATATCAGAATCTAAGCAGGATTTCAAGTTGCTTTCATTGTACTCACATGGTGAGTTCTCTTGGAAAAATAAAGAATGCCCAGAAACTTGAAAGATTCCCATCTGACTCAACTATCCATCACACAAGGTGAGAGTGTCATGTAACCACTTCTTGTGAATAATTTTTTTAACAGTGTGTGATAATGCTCAATTATTAATAGTAAACTATGGCAAGAATTAATCATAGATCAGTGAAAGTTTTATGTTCATGTACATCTAGGCCTGATCAACTTGGCTGGGATTGTGGTGTGATTATGAAATCTTTCAGAAGTTAGCATTATCAAAATTACACGTATTCAGTGCATGAAGTAAAAAACCTACCACCATTACCTTTTCTCTTCAAGTAGGCTCTTGGTCCGTTTAAGTACTTGGGCAAAAATTATAGGCCCTAACCCAATTCCCTTATATATCCAACCACAAAGAGTCAAGCCTTTGCCTGCATTATTTATTTTATCACAAAATATCCACTGTACATCAGGAGAAATGTCTGCTTTTGGAGAATTGTTCATGATTTGTCTGCTTTGTGATAGATGTTGCTGCAGCCAGTGCAGGAAGGCAGATGGTCTGTTTTTAAAGAGATTTGGAAAATAACTTAGCAGATTGTCTAAATATTATCAGTTAATTCAACATTTTCAAATCATCTCTAGTACCCTTGGCATCTATCAGCTTCCTCCCTTTAAAACACATGTGCCTGTCTGAATTCTCAAATAACTACTGGTTGACTGACTGGTTGAGTACGCAGATTTGGTCGATCTGGATTGCATCTTCCATCCCCACAGTGTAAGTACCTAAGATGCTTTTATAGAAAAAGTTCTGCTTATACTTTGTTGACATGCTTAGCATGGCTGGACCAAAAGAGAAAATCTCTTTTTTTTTGTTCTGGAAGTATATGAGTGGGCAAGGTTGGCCGGACATCCTCTCTGCTATACACGAACCTCTGTCTTTGACATTCCCCAAGTAAACAACATGAAAAACAAAGATCGGAAAACTTAGGACCTTGTTTAGCCAACTCCTTCAACTGCATGTCCCCCCTTCTCCTCTTCCTAACAGTGCTCTGGGAAATTGGACACACTTTCCTGTGTCTTTCTCAAGTCCAATAGCAGTACTCATGCACTATCATCCACTTTACCTTCCTTACTGCTTCTCAGTGTCCACATACCCATTCTGTTATTAATAGCAAACTATAGGAGCTCCTTTTCTTAAGCCCTGATAAATAGTGGCAATGGCACAGCCTAGTGGATGAGGTTGAAGAATGCAGAGTCGGGGCGCCTGGGTGGCTCAGTCAGTTAAGTGTCTGACTTTGGCTCAGGTCATGATATCACGGTTCGTGGGTTTGAGCCCCGCGTTGGGCTTTGTGCTGACAGCTGGCTCAGAGCCTGGAGCTTGTTTCGGATTCTGTGTCTCCCTCTCTCTCTGACTCTCCCCTGCTCACACTGTCTCTCTCTTTCTCTCCCTCTCTCTCAGAAATAAATAAAAACACATTTAAAAAATTAAAAAAAAGAAAAAAAAAGAATGCAGAGTCAAAGGCTGGTTAAGATCTCACTCTATCCTTTACTAGCTCTGTGACCTTGAGGATATTAATTTCCTTCTCTTGGTTTATCTTCTAGAAAATAATGGGAAGTAATTGTAACCACAGTGTAGAGTTTATGTGAACATTAAATGAGATAATGCACATAAAACACTTAGCATAGTATATGGAAACAGTAAATTTTCAACAAAGGGCAAGTGTAATTAGAAGTCCCAGCCTGGTATATCAGAAGGAGATGATGCTTTCTCTATTTGAGCCCTAGTCACATTATTTCCTGCATTTTTCACATCTGTTAAATTAGAATGATTAAGCCCACAGCTTAGGACTGTCATGTGAAACATTTAGTCTGACACTCAGTCATAAAACTCATAGGGTTAGAAATTAAAAGGATATGACATTCATGGGGCACCTGGGTGGCTTAGTTGGTTAAGCGTCCGACTTTCGCTTAGGTCATGATCTCGCGGGTCGTGGGTTCAAGCCCCACGTCGGGCTCTGTGCTGACTGCCAGCTCAGAGCCTGGAGCCTGTTTCAGAGTCTGTGTCTCCCTCTCTCTCTGACCCTCCCCTGCTCATGCTGTCTCTCTCTCTCTCTCCTAGAAATAAATAAAAAACATTAAAAAAATTTAAAAAAAAGGATATGACATTCTTAAGTATTTTTCTTGAACCATAACTTAATAAACGGAACTTCCATTATCCTTCCAAACATATAATTAATTTTATCTTGTGGTAGCCCCTAGTAAAGCTTTTATTCCATGATCAATAGCTAAATTTGCAGATTGGACTAATTTTGGATTGCAGGACCACCGTGAACTGCTTACTTAGGTCCCAGCCAGAGGAGTCTAACGGAGACTTCCACAGGGAACAGAGGCAGTTGATGAAAATTCTCCATGTGTTCTTCTCAACTGGGCTGGTTGTTTAATTGATTCCAAAATCAATTTTCAATTAGTGGTGCTTTGGCATTTAATATTAGCTGTTAAAATTGTGAGGAACAGTAAAGAGAAAAGCATATGACTTAGTAATTGCTTTTGCCTGCACAATGGAAACTAAAAGTTGGAGACATTGTTGTAATATGATGCATTGCAAAAGGATGCAATGCTTTGGAAACAATCAAGGAACTGGTGTAGATTCACCTGCTGCTGGCATGGAAGTCAGCTGTTGGACCGGATAGTTATCGATTCTTTCCTTGTGTTTATTATCTTCCATTCTTTAGCATTCGAATCCACAACATAGTCTCATGTTTTTACCCCAAAAGACTTTGACAAAAAGGAAGGGAAGGATTAAAAAAAGAAAAAAATGGTAACAAAATTAAACAGATCTAGGTTTGTAAGCTTTCAAAATCTCCTTCCTACACTCTGGGCCTTTGTATCACAAAACACACGACCCAGCACATACCTCTAAAAGCAGACTAAGGAGCCACCTCGCTTTCAAAAACAGAGAGAGATCTTTGTTCATGTATTCATCCACCACGTTGTTTCCAATCTTAGAAATTCTGCAAACCTCCTCACAGTGTTGTGGTTTGTGCATTAGGTCTAAATATAACAGATGTCCTTCAAACCAGAGGGAGAACAGGGAATTTGAAGGAATTCCTTAGCAGCAGTAACTACAGCCCAGATCAGGAAGACAGTTCCTCATGGCATCTTTATTCGTATGTATATTGGCTCAGTCCTGATTGGCTGATGGAAAGTAATAAAAACTTTACTAATATAAATATTTAGGATATTCATATATCATTTAATCCTAAAAATTCATGCTAGTCAGGTTTTCCTGTATTTTATATTTATGTGTGTATACATATATATACACACACATATACACAGATATATGAAGTTCATAATATATAAGAATTTGATTTATATATAAAGTACTTGTTTTATATATCCCTTAATGGAGGAATTGTAGGAAATTGCTTCTTCTATTCTTTATTAAACTGCCTTTCTTGGGGCGCCTGGTGGCTTAGTCCGTTAAGCCTCCGACTTCAGCTCAGGTCATGATCTCACAGCTTGTGGGTTCAAGCCCCACATCGGGCTCTGTGCTGATAGCTCAGAACCTGGAACCTGCTTTGGATTCTGTCTCTCTCTCTCTCTCTCTCTCTGCCTTTCCCCGACTCACATTCTGTCTTTCTGTCTCTTGAAAATAAATAAACATTAAAAAAAAAAAACTGCCTTTCTTATTTTCTTTTCTGCCCATCCAAGCAGGGAAAATTGTGATAGGGTAAACAAAAACCATCTGACAAAATATTTGGGGCCATTAGGCACAAACTTAAGTAAATAAAGGCATGGTTGTCACTTTGGAAGGATAGATAATTCCTTATATGACATCACTAAGAAAGCCTGATACAGTGTCTGGCACTTAGTAGGTGCTAATTGCTGTTAATGAATGAATATGTGAATGGAGGAATGAAAGTGATCTTCAGAGAATGATTGGATCCAGGTGTCTGCCTCCTTACTCTGCACCATGAGCGTACTGACCATTTCATTCCCCACCTCCGGGGGAGAGAACACTGCTGTGCAAGTTCCGTATCAGGTTTCATGGGCTAGTTGGCTGTCAGTTTGATGTACATTCTAACTGTAAGCAGAGCCTCATGAGCATTTCAAATAAGGTCACATCAAGCAAGTTCGCACTCATGAACATCACAAAGAGAAATGTGTTTCATGGCTATGGTCTACAAGTGGTTTTATCCTCCTGCAGACTATGCTGACCACTGAGCCCACACCGGCCAGCACATGGAATATGTAACAGCCAGTGTGTATTTTGTCTTGTTGAAGTTTAATGCCAATGCATTCCTTCAAGTGTTCAGCGTATCGTGGTCTTGAGAACCAAACAAGATTAAATATGCATATTTATTTATTTATTTTGCCTGACAAGTTCATCGTCATATTTTTAAAATTTAATTTCCCATCACAAAACTAACACCATATCAACAAAAAGTTATTGAGTTAAATAAGAGAAAATCAGTGCAATGGAAATATCAATCAGTGATTTTGCCTGGGGTAATGCCATCGTATGCCATTCTAAAATTTGTTTAGCGAGCGTATTTAGGAATGTGTAATCTAAACTACTAATGCAATGGCTAATGGAGAAGAGTCTCAGGAGATATACTGAACTGCAAAGTAAAATCACTCTCATTTTACCACCATATACAAATGGCTTTAAAGTCACAGGACTCTCTGTAGGGCACAAGAGGAAAACAGGCTCACAAATTTATACACACGTATTTAGTACATAGCTCGACCGCTGGAACCTGTGTCATTGCTGCCAACAAAACATGGTTTTACATAAACTGAAGCTATCTGGAAGATGCCATCATCGTAAGACCAACCATAATAAAACATAATGGGAAGCCTGACGCTTTCCGCATTCTCATTTTCGTCTTCACAAAATTACGCAAATTAAGAATCTGTCTGCTTATGTGTTTTCGAATGAGGAAACTGAGGCACGGAGAGTTCCATTAGCTCGCCTGCTGTGCAGTGGTTCCCCAGCATGGCCAGCAGTCATGGATTTTCATGGATTTTTCTTTAAAACGGTTCTTCTTTCCTACGCCTTACAAACCTTGACAGTGGGAAGCAGCCCTGTAGTTCCCTTTAGGGACACATAGAATGATTACTCATACCATTTGGATTCCAGTTGTAAGAGTGTTGCGCTGCATCTTTGGATAGGAACCTGGAGACCTAACAGCAGAATTTCCAAAATAAGCCTTTCTGCCCATAGCGATCTGTGTTCGGCGCTCTCATTGCGTTTACTGAGCGAAAGCATTTCTCTGTATATTTGCTGACGGCTCTTTCTAAGTAAAGACACTTAACAAGGAAGTAATGGACCCACGGGTGAAAATCATAAAATGGAAAACCCCAAGGCATGTATATTTTATTACATTAAATTAAAGACACACCATCTACTACATCCCACCCAATAAACAAAGGAGAAGCAAGCAAGAATGCTAAGGGAATATTTTTATTAAGAGAATAGCTTTTATTGGTTCTGTAATATTCATTAAATTACTACATGTTTATTGTAGAAATTTGTATAATAAAAAAACAAAATTGCACAAAACTCACCAAAAACACTAGCTAAAAATAAGCATTTAAAATATTTTTCTAATTTCTTCAAATAATTTTTTAAAACCCTGAGAATAGACTCTATGTTTTGTAGTTTGTGTTTTAATTAATAATATATATTTAGAAATTTTTTCTTTTATTACATGTTCTTATAAAGAATTCTAACATTTGCCTATTAATGTGTTATATGTATAATGTTAACAATTCCTTATTATTACTCATTTTGATGACTAATATTTCATGAAATTATGTTTTGATAAGCAATTTTCTATATAAATGTTAGAAAAGAAATTCTTTGTCAAAAAGGACTAAGTACTTTTTTAAATTAAAATTAAAAAAATATTTTCTTATTTATTTTTGACACACAGAGAGACAGAGAGACAGAGCGTGAGTGGGGCAGGGGCAGAGAGAGAGGGAGACACAGAATCTGAAGCAGGCTCCAAGCTCTGAGCTGTCAGCACAGAGCCCCATGTGGGGCTCAAACTCATGAACGGTGAGATCATGACCTGAACCGAAGTCAGATGCTTAACCGACTGAGCCATTCAGGTGTCTTAGAATTAAGTACTTTTTCAATGAGTTGTGACACATGTTATCAGATACATAAAGCCCTTCTAGACCCATTAAAACAATGTGTGAGCATGTCCAGGTGTGTTAACCCACAGCTTTTCCAGTATTAGATATTTGCATTAAAACTAGTTTTGTGAAGGTGACTGCTGAAATTCTACCTAATGTCTTAATGCTTCATATTAACTTGACAATGACCCTGATTAATATTTGGGTGTATATATATTATATATATTATATATATTAATATATATAATATATATAATAATATATATTAATAGTTGGGTATTATATATTATATTATTATATTATTATATATATATTATATATCTGGAGAAATTTGTGTGTGTGTATATATATATATATATATCCAGATTTTTTTTCACTGTATTTGATTTTTTATGCACTAATACATGGACACCTTACATGTGGTATGATAAAAAGAAATTCTTTCAAAAGCCTTAAAATATGGTCTCCTTGACATATATGTACACACATGAATATACATAGATTCAGGGAAGTGGAAAAATACTACAATATGCTAGTATTCATGTTATTAAGCCTAAAGTTGTCCACAGCATTCCCTAATTATCCTTTTTTTGCATTACCTAATTATCCTAATTACCCTTTTACTATTTGTAAAATCTGTAGTGATGTCACTTCTCTTATACGTGTAATCGATAGCTTGTGTTTTCTGTCTCTTTTGTTTATGCCTGCTCAGCCTGGCTTTGGAGTTTCATCAGTTTTATTGTTCTTGTCAGAGTTAGCTTTGGTTTTAAAAGTGAGCACTAGGAAAAGTATTAATGGACTAACGTATATGTTTATAATGCTTCAAAAAGGGTCAATTGCACCATATACAAAATAGTAACAGTTCTACAAAAACTACTCAGGCTTGTGTTTAAAAGGAATAATTGATCAGCACTGCCAAGATTGTTAAATAGTAGTATATATAATGCTTTTGCTTTGTTTTTGTTTTTTGTTTGTTTGTTTTTTTAAAAGCAATTCTGCATTAAGGGGAGACATGGGAGAAGAGTTTAGGATAAGAATATTTAAAGAGTTCAGGATAAGGACATTTGGGCTATAAAGCTACTTTTTATTTACCATTGCGTAGATCAGTCCGGTGTTGTAATAATTCCAAAAGACATTCACAGAAAGCTATCTCTGCTGTTTGAATAAAAAATTATCAAATCAGTATTACCTCTAAAAATATCAAAGAAATTCTATAGAAAAGTTTAGATTATGTTTCCCTTGAAAAGGGAACATCAACAGATTGTAAAAGTGTAAATTAGGACGATTCCTTTGAAATAAACATTTTGGCAATATGCAATTCAAACCAGTACTAATACTTTGATCTGGCAATTCTCAGTCTGGGAATCTTTCCTGAGGAAATAAACTGAAATGAAGAAAAATCTTTATACCAAAAAATATGTTTATTGTAGTAACATTGTTTTCTTAATTGTGAAAATTCAAAGACAACTCTCTGCCCCAAGATATGACTATAGGTAAATTAATTGGTCCATCCAGTCATTTGAGTATAATATAATCATTGAAATGGTTCTAAGGACCATATAATAACTTTGAAAAAGCTTGTAAAATAATGTTAAGTAAGTTAAGAAGGATTATGCACGGTCAATTATAATTCTTAGTAAGTACATGCAGATAAGAAGGACCCATCAAGTCAATATATTAATGGTATCCATTTTGAAGGAGGACAAAATGGCAGAAAACAAAACAATAACTATGGAACAGACACTGATATCAAAATTAGTTAGCATGTCTTCTCTGTGACTCATTATATCATACATAACTTAAGTAAGGTACATGATATGTCTTTTCCTTAGTTTCCTCAATTTTTTAAAATGAGGGATAATATCAGTGTTACATTATAAGAGTCATGTTTTACTAAATTATTTTATTAAATTCATTAACACATGAAATATTTAGAACAGAGTCTAAACCAAAATAAATACTGTGCAAATGCTAGCTATAACTTGGATGATGGATGATATATATTTCTGTATTATATTTTCTATATTTTTAATTAGTAATATTTTTATAATAAATCACAGAAAATAACTAGAAGAAACTCTCTTACTTAATGTTCCTGCATTTTATTTTGTATTTTCAAATCAGTGGGTCTGAGGGAAAGGCTAGAGAATTTTATTTTCCACATTTAGCTCCAACGGCAAGAGGATTTACAAATTTATACTCAAGTTGACAGAACTGCCGTATGCATCCGTTCCTACCCATGTACCACTCTGACTTTCTCCACCAGCACAGTCAGGCAAAACATAATCAAACTTTTCATAGATTGGCTTATGTCGATTATTGATTTTCCTGGTTTATAAACATCAAAACAATATTGAAAACAGCCAGAAAACCAAATTGAGATTGCCTGGGTTCAGTATTTTTGACACCACAATTTGTGATATATTTAATAACTCTAAGAGCAACTTTTCTTATGGAGTAAAATGCACCCTCATCCAAAAATGTCTCCTACCCACAAATCCTAAAACAAAATGCGTATTTTTAGTGGACAGGGCAGAATTTTATGCAATTTCAAAACACTCATACATAGCTAGCTTATATGTGGTAGATAAAAGAAATTCTTTCAAAGGCCCTAAAATATGGTGCCCATTTAATTGGAATGAACTTTTTACTGATTTATTAGTCCCTTCTACTTAATGTTTCTGGTGTTGCCATTACTTAATATTTTTTCCTGACAACCGTAGACCATATTCACATAAAAATCCACAACTTTTAAGGAAGATATTTCAAAGAACCGTTTTAATTTCAAGTAGGAAAAGAAGCAACATAAACTAAGTTTAAAAAGGAATTTATCAGCTTAGGTAGTTTAAAACTACAGAATTAGTTTTGATTTCAGCTACAACTGAATCCAGCATCTCAAATAATCCATCAGTTACCAAATAATTTTTTCTTTTGACAGTTTTTGCTGTACATGTCTTAAGTTTTTATGACATTCATAGGCAGGCTACCTTCACTAGGTCACAAGCTACCTTTTAACAGCTCCATGCTGATACTCTATTTACCTCAAGTCCAGAGAACAAAAGCTTATTTTTCTAAATTTTTAAAACTTGACCTTACTGGCTATGATTGGCCTTACTTGGACCATATGCCTGTTGCCAAGCAATCACTATGGACAAGATTACAGGGAATATACTGAATTGAACAAAACTGGGACAATGTCCAGCCCTGGAATTGGAAGATGTGAAACCCATGCAAACTATAAAGACTGAGTAGATAAAGCACTGCTTCTCCATGTAAATTGGGGTGCTATTACAAAGAAACAGTAAAGGGGCACGTTGAAATATTAAAAGTGCACTATAGTAAGATACTAATTTATATGTTCCTACTGTGTGTGTGTTTGTGTACGTGTGTATATGCGTGGATAAAAAAGATAAATATCTATTTAGATAGATGGATAGGTAGATAGATGATATATATATTTGTATATACATTGATAGGACTTGTTGGTATGTTATGATACAACTTAGTCTTTTTTTTCTTACCACTGACTTCAAACATGCACTGTTGAGTCTTTTCTCCTGTCTCTCAACATTTTGGGGCAATCTCATAGCTCTTTAGTCCCTTTTGAGTGTAAGAATAGTCTCATTTTTTAGGTTTTAAAATCCAGTCTCAATAAATAAAACAAGTATTTAAATAAGTAAATAAAAATAACATACAAGTTAAAAAATAATTTTATTAAAATAAATCAAATCAAATCTAGTCTACATTACATTGAATCACCATTTCCATTTTTAACCCAATTCAGTGATCTCTACATCCCCTTGGCTCAGGCCTGATTGTTGGCCTGGGTGTTTGCAGACAGAAAGTGAGTGGAGATTTGTTCTTTGCTCTTACTCCACTTCTCTCTACATCCTGTTTCAGGTAACAGCAGAGTTGGAAAGATGAAGAGAGGGCAATGGAAACAAGAGTATCAGAAATACTTTCCAGCTGGCATTCACCGCTTTGCTCTCATTCCTTCTGTTAACCTCACGGTTGACTCTTCCAGAGGGTCTTGGAGGCTTCTTTAGTGACCTCATTCCCATTCATACTTCATGCTCTTCCAGGACCTGACACCCTTTGTTCTTACACACTGGGAACATTCTCCTGCTTCTCTCTGCTGGAGTTTCCTCCCCGTGTCAAGCAGTCCTTTTGCAGGGATCACTTTTAAGAGATCTCACACAGTTATTTTTTCAGTGTCTCCTGGCCCTATGGAAAACATTGTACCCCCTGCCTTGCCCAAAGCTCTTGGCAGCTTGCTCCTACAGCCTTCCCCTCTCCGTGTCTACTCCAGCCAGCCTCCAGCTTCTCTAGGTGAGCAGCAGCCATCTCATGTACCTCTCTGTCCCATAATGTCTCCAAATCTGGGAGACATAGGCTACTTTGTCCCAAGATCTCCCTCACCAAGCTGTGCTTTACCCTTCATTGTCAGGAGAGCTCACAAAGGTCCAGTTGTGGAATAAGATGATGGTTTCTCTTTCTTGCAACTGGTCCCATCTCGAATGGATGTTCCTTTGGGAGCCTAGTCACTTGGCTGGGGGTGGTCGTGGGGAGTACCTGTATCCCCATGAGTCAGGGAAAGGAAAATTACACAGACTCTCACCTCCTATACATTATCTTGCTTGAATGAATTCCTCTTAAAATATATCATTTTATTCTTTTACAGTTGGGATAATCATATGGCCAGTGATTGAGGGCTGCTTTTATTCTCTTCCAGTAAATCTCTCTTGGATGTGTCCAGCACATTTATTTGGAAATGGGAGGGGTGCATTTAATTTTCTTTGTTTTCAGCATGGGCGCTTCAGAGGAAATTCTGAAATAATAGGAAAATAACCTATTTTTGCCTCTAGATAGTTATATGATACCTTTCACATTTGTTAACATGAGAAAAATACAAAAGATTTTTTTTTGGTATGGACTCTTCACTCATGGTAACACTTTGAGGCAGGCACCATTCATCCTTCCTTTAGGCGAGAAAATGAACCACAGAGAGGAAGACCTGCTTTCTCGTGCTCTCTCACTGGGACCAGGGACACAGCCTTGGATTTTCCCATTTCCAACCTGTGTTTTTCACCATTCAAACACTTTTAATATCTTTTATATACAGACTTGACAGTAGAGTATGAATAATGTAGATTCCATATTTGCGTCTGTTTTAACAACCTATACTTTAAATGATTTTCTGTCTGCTTGTGTGTGTGTGTGTGTGTGTGTGTGTGTGTATGCAGTTAATTTGCTATTAATTAATTTGTTTGGAAAACTTTTAGTCCTAGTATACTTAACATAATGGAGGTTCTGTAGGAAATCACTCACTTATTTTATAACCAAAATTTAAATATTCCTAATGGCACTTAGATTTTTTAAATCAGAATTTATTCATGAATAATGTTGGTAAATGAAGAACCCTATGGCAAAAAGAGACATGCCTTGTTCATCTTGAATCCGGTTAGAGCCAAGGCAGAACACTATTGCCTGTATCAAATGGGTTGTGTTTTTCTATTTGAGAGAAAGAGCAGCTGGAAACTACCCTGCCCAACATACTACAGAGCAGAACCCCATTTTAACCTTCCCCTTGGAAGCCTGTACACAGTGCCCCTAAGTCAGCAGAGGGCAGGCCGACTAGGCAAGTCAGCGCTCTGGAAGGCTGCAGTGTCAGAGTGCCAGGGGTTGACAAGACATCCCGGGGGATGCCCTTTGTTTGAAAGGGTAGTGACAGCAGTGCTGTCACAGCAAGGACCTGTCAGTCATGGGCATCGTCACACACCACAGCTTGCATTCCCATCCACTTGCATCCCAATCCACAGGTATTGCTATATATCCACACCATCCATATTTCTTTGCACTATACCTGTTAATAGAGCAGTTGCCAAACACAAGTGAGAGATTCTAAAATTCTTCTTTTCTCTAAAGCACTCATTAAGTACAAGCTAAAAAATCCATTCCTGACTGCTTTTTGCCACTGACTTTATAGTGGGGTTGCACTACAATTCTTATTATTCTGTGTCTCTGGCTGACTCTTTGTCCCAGCAATCTTTGTAACTGTCCTATAGGTAGGTCATTGTCTTCTCTGCTGGAAGGCGATATGGTTCTATGGGAAACACTAGAAAATGTTGGATGTTAACTGTGTCTTCTGAGCAATGGACACACATAAATAATACTTTGAGTATATTGATAATAATTAGAATAAGAGGAAACTCAATGTAAGGAGGGGAGGAAGCAGAGGAAGAGTGGCCGCATGTGTATAGTGCAGACTGTGGATAAAGAAAGGAAATAAAAGCATTATGTGACAAGTCTTACAACTATGTTCCTAAGTTGGTGATAGAGAAAAAGCTGAACTGAGTGAGTGTGGGAGGAAGCAGAAGGAAATAAGAGATAGTTTGAGATTGCTGAGTCCTGGCAGAGTAACATGCCACGTGATGAGAAGTTACCACCGCTAAACTGGTACCCATGTATGGCAAAACATACTGGGATGGGAGTCTGAAAAATACCACTGGAGTGCATATAGGATTTTGTCTTGAACCATAGTGCTGAGCCAGTAAAATATCTTCAAATCTTTGTAAAATAATGCATAAAACTCCAGGATAGTCAATGTATTTGTGACTATGGTGGTGACTTGGTAGTGAAATTCAATATCCATGGCAGTGACCTCAAAGCCTTTTGAAGATATACTATTTTAAGTGATGACATATTATTAAGTTGTTTTGAGCAGGTATCTGCAACATATATGCATATTTATAAATTACACATATATGCTATTAAACTTCTATATTAAAATATTATAAAATACACCAGTTACACATGGTACAGAATGAAATATATGTGCATACATGAGTATATTTTTCTAATTTAATTTATATCATCCCTCTCTCTCCATTTTGAAGACCACTAGAAATTCCCCTTCAATCGAAATCACTTTCAAATCCATTATTTTTGATGTTCACAGGGGTAAGTAAGGCCATTAACACGATTTCTCTTTTACATACAAGATAGAAGAGATGTGGGCAGTTTAAAAATAGTCGCTTCCAGTTTCCACAAATAGATTTAGCTTGCCCATTCCAACTAGGACGAGGAATTTATAAAATTCCACAATAGTAGTCCGCATGCCAAATCTGGAATTTCTGTAGGATATCTCACCTCTGCTTATTCGTTTGCATTTCTTTTGTTTCTGTAAGAATCGCTCCCTCCATGATTAGCCCTGCGGATTGAAGACACTTGCAAATTATCCTTACTATTCAAGCTGACTTCAGCGCTCTGTCCCCTGCTTTCCCACACTGTATCAAAAGGCCACTGGCTTTTAGCCTTTGTGAAAATGAGTAAGTAAATTGGACACCTCTTCTATTCCCTATTATGCAGAAAGGGACACTCACAAAATAGGCTTGCCCAGGATTTCAATTTCACATATTAGTGCAACCTTTTTTTTTTTTTTTTTTTTGCAGCTATTTGGGGATGCGTTGAAGTTGTGTGTAGCTTTGTATTACAGAGTTTTTCATACTTTGCCCCAAATGAGTAGTGTCTCTGATCATGGCCCCTCAAGGCTGGTCAATCTGTTTTTGTTTTTCCCAAAGCTTTCCTTTATCCGTACCCTGTTTTTTTTTCCTCTGACACTAAATTTCAGTATAAACATCAAGCAACTCTTTTCCCTTTTTGCTTTATTATCATTACAGTTTGGGGTACTGTAGAGCAAATTGTTAGGTACTCAGCCACATTTTAATTTTATTTTACTGTGAGATGCTTAGTTACATTTTTAGAAAGTTTTGGTCCTGGTATGACTAACCGACCTTTAATAAATGATGCCACCGCTTATTGAATTTTTACATGCTGGAAATTACAATGGATTATTTTTTGTTGTTTTTCACTAAGTCTTAACAACAGTAGTATGGTATGGGATTTACATTAAGACGTACATTTTATTTTTTCTATTATTTTTTTTAGAGAGGTATAGAGTGCGCGCTTGTATGTGTGCGCATGCGCACACACACACACCCTTGAGTACACAGGGAAGGAGCAAAGGGAGAGGGAGAGAGAAAGTCTCAGCAGACTCCATGCCCATTGAGGAGCCTGATGCGGGGCTCAGTCCCACAACTGTGTGATCATGGCCTGAACTAAAATCAGGAGTTGGATGCTTGACCAACTAAGTCATCCAGGTGCACCAAGATCTACACTTTAAAACTGTGGATACTAAACCTTATAGAATTGTCCTACTTGCCTAATGTCACAGTAACGTAGCAGTGAGAGGTAGAGGCTTCAGTTTGATATTCAAACCCAGATCAAGCTGACTTAGTTGCTCATTATTTTCATCCTTTGCTATACTGCCTCTAGACAAACTGTTTTACTAATTTTTTCTTTTATTCTACTCTGCTCTATATTGCTGGATATAGTTCAAGTATAATCCTATTGAAATTATCCCAGAAATATTACATAAGAGCCAATCAGTATAACCTAGATTTAGATGTATATTTAGATATTAGTATTGTGTGGCATTATGGTACTCAACTGGTATCTTAGTACTAGGAAATATCCCAGAAAAATGTGTCACCTTCTTAATTTAGCTTGCTACTATATAATATTTTTTCTAGGTAATCTAATGAGTCCAAAAGTAGAAATGAATGTGTTCATTGACTGAGAAGTGTTCACTGATTAGTAGAGAGAGAATATCCATAGAGTTATTTTATTTTATTTTTTAATGTTTTAATGTTTTTTTAAAAAAATGTATTTCTGAGAGAGAGAGAGAGAGAGATGGGGGGGAGATCAGAGAGAGAGGGAGATATAGAATCTGAAGACAGGCTCCAGGCTCTCAGCTATCTGTCAGCACAGAGCCTGACTCAGGGCTCAAACCCATTAACCGTGAGATCATGACCTGAGCCGAAGTTGGATGCTTAACTGACTGAGCCACCCAGGCGCCCCTCCATAGAATTATTTTAAAAGTCATCAAATGAAAGTGCCTTCTTAATTGGCATACTGTTGAATATTTGTCAGAGGTAGTAAAAAATGAATCGATACATTTACTGAGAATTCAAAAGTTGTAAAGAATATAGTCTTTGTGTAATTGTATAATTGACAAATGACATTGTATATGTTTGAAGTATATGGCATGATGACTTGGTACACACAGACATTGTAAACTTATTATCACAATTAAGTTAACATAGCCATCACTTCACATAATCACTGTTTTGTGTATATTTGTGTAGTGAGAATGCTTTTAAGTTTTGTTTTTAAAACATCAACGTTAAAAGGCATTTCTGAATTTAGTTCCAAGGCAGTGTGCTATGTTCAGTGTATGATTGATGACATTTTCTCTAGCTTACCATCTTGTTTCATCTTCAATACTGCAGTTATCAGTCTGGCAGGTGATTCTCCACGTGGTGCATTTGACATATATTGTTTCCCCAGTACTATCCTCACTTGCCTATGGGCAATGGAAGACTTGTCTCCGTCTTTGTATTCATAGTGACTGGCACAGAGCTTTGCATGAAGTAGGCAGTTATCAAATGTCCATTGAATTGCTGAAATGAATTCCAGTAATATTTTTGGAAGGTTGAATGCATAGAGTTTTCAGAGCATGCTGCCAATAACTACATATGTGATCACAGAGAAATCATCATCTCCTTGAGGCTGAATTTTATTTGTAAAATTCATGTGTTACACAAAATGCTTTCAAAGGATATGTTTAACTAGACTGACCATATAATATATTTCCCAAACTGAGACTTTTTTTTTAAAGAGTAAAAGTGGGTGCCATTAGAAATTATACCAGGACACCAGGCAAAAATCCAGTACTATCATATACAAACTTCGTATTTGATCATACTATTTCTAGCTCATAAGTTCTGAAGTTTTATAATTTTCCATTTTGTTCACTTTTAGTTTCTAATATTAGGAATTAAGAATATAGAATTTGCCTACCTCTGCCTGGCTCATTTCATTTAGCATAATGTTCTCAAATGTTGTATATCTTACTCATATGTGGAATCTAAAAAAATAAAAAAAAATAAAACCCAGGATTGCCTGGGTGGCTCAATTGGGTAAGTGTCTGAATTTGGCTCAGGTCATGATCTCACAGTTCGTGGGTTCGAGCCCCTTGTCGGGCTCTGTGCTGACAATTAGCTCAGAGCCTGGAGCTTGTCTTCAGTTTCTGTATCTCCCTCTGTCTCTGATCCTCCCCTGCTCACACTGTCTCTATCTCTATCTCAAAAATAAATAAAACATTAAAAAAATAAAAATAAAACCCATAGAAACAGAGAATAAAATGATGGTGCCAGGGACTGGTACTGAAGAGATATTGGTCAGACAGTACAAACTTTCCATTATAAGATTAATAAATTCTGGGAATCTAATGTATAGACTAATAACTATAGTTAATAATCTTGTATTGTGTAACTGAAGTTTGCTGAGAAATTAGATCTTGAGCATTCTCATAACACACACACACAAACTCATAACTGAAGTGATGTATGTGTTAAGTTGATTGTGGCAATAATTTCACAATGTATGTTTATATGAAACCATTATGTCGTGCACTTTGAATATATGCAGTTTTATTAGTCAATTATACTCAACAAAGCTGGGGGAAAAAGAATATAGAATTTGTAGTCCAAAAGTTCTGAGCTCCTTACACACACTGTGATCTTGGGCAAATGTTTTTACTCTCCTTCAGTCTGTTTCTTTCACTTCTAAGAAAAATAATAATATTGTGTTGTTTCACATGGTTATAACAAGAATACAATAAAATTAGATATATACAAAGATTTAACATGGTGATTGGCCCATAATGGCCAAAATGAATGGAAAGAGTTATTACTTTACTATCACTACTATTATTCCAATTACTATGATAATTGTTAAAATTATTATTTTTCTTTGGTTGGACATCCAGTGTCACTGGTCTTTACATTTCATCACTGGCTAAACAACATATTACTTAATTTGACCTGTGTATTAACAATTCATATTAACAATGCAACCAGTGCCAGTTGTTGGGTAAAATGTGGTACTTACTCCATCTGAAGATAGTTTATTAAATTTCTCATTGTCTATATAATCATACGTTGTAATGTCATATCGCGGCCACTGCTGGTATGATCAGCTTTGAAAGAATGTCTCCCTTTGAAGCACACTTCCTTTTGCACTTATTTCCAAGTTCCTTTGTGAAAGTACTCCACTGATCCATTGGACAAAGTCAACTGTAAGCCCTATGGGCCACAACTGAGGAGTGAATGATTACATAGTCTGGATTAAAGTAGTCACAAGAAAATACATATCTAGTGAATCAAATGCTTCAGGATATATCAAAAAGGTAACTTCTGAGAATGAACCTTTGTGTGAAACAGTCTTCAAAAAGAATTGTATGAGATAGGGCTTTATAAAAGAAGAATACCCCAAACACTGATGGTGCAGAAGCAATGTATGTTTCTTGTAAAATGTTCTAGTGCATTAACTTTGTTCTTTACTATTACTCTGAGAATGCTAAACTCCTGAGTGTTGGTGCTATAAATCTTCAATAGCAAGAAGCGATATCAGTAAATAAATACTTAACAACAGTATAAATTATGTATGACAGAATAAGTGAGTATTGCAGGGAAACCTATAGGCTAATGGGCCCTGCTTACAGAATGCCATAAAGGCTAAACATTCTGAATTTTTACAAGGGGGCTACATTACCCCAGAGAAATAATCCTTACAAAATCAACATTTCACATTTTGGAAATGACTTTTGAAAAGCCAATAGGTGATATATATGAAAATCACTTGGTAACTGTAATCAAAATGTCTTTATGTATATAGTTCTTTAATCAGAATTTGGTTGGATAAACTGTCTAACAGTTTTAATCAGAGTTTCTTACTATTTGAAGTATCTTTACTGAGTTTTACTATTGAAATTATACTATAATTGATTCATTTGTCTTTAAATGCTTAGATCTAATTGGCTGAACAAAGGTTACTCATTGTTTCTTAGACCCACTATTTTTACTGGTTTGTTTGAATAACCAAAACACATAGGTGAAATTATGATCCAATAATGAAGGATTTCAAAGGAAGTATTACTGTAATGTTCAGTTATACCTATATAGTATGGCTTTATGTTTTCTCTATATTTACTTCAGAGTTCTGACAAACTATAAAGTCTAAATAGAAATGTTAGGCTTATCTACTTGCTTTCCTAATGTGGAAAAGTCCCACGGAGTACTCCAAAACCACTTAGTTGTGGGTGCATGCATGGATCTTCTTTACAAATGATTATTCAACTTCCACTTAACCATAGATGTCTAAAGGTAGGCATTATGTACAACTGAAGGCATAGCATAAGATAGACAACATACTGTTAATTTCTCTCTGCCATCTCTTCCTTATATAATGACAGACCATATCCAGCAAGTTGAAATAAGGTCTCAAGAATCCTGTTAGCAAGGAGATTGACAGAAGATTTTGGCATAAATGAGCAAGTAAAACAAACTCAGGTTCGTTACAAGTCCCCAAGTTAGTACTGTTTGTGAGTTCATTTTCATTAGCTGCTTTATTTAAGTTTATGCCTATACCTAATTTTGACCCAACACTCTACAGAAAACTAATGAGATGTCAACATTATGTCAGGAATTAGCCAACTACCGCCCAAGGGCCAATACAGCCTATAGCCTGTCTTTGTAAGTAAATGTTATCAGGGCGCAGCCATGCCCATTCGTTGATGTATCACCCATGTGTCACTCTTCAATATTGGAGTTGAATAGTTGCCACAGAAACTATAAACATTGCCTCCTTGGAACTTGACCAAGAAAAAAAAAAAGATTCTGACCTTTGATGCAAAATAACCAAATCATACATTATTAAGGATAAGAAGAATAGTTTCCTCATTTGATTGAAGAGAAAACGGAGACTGGAGAAAATGATAATTTGCTTTGTGATAACAAAACTAATTGGGTACAGGGGCGCTGGTAGTTCAGGCGCTTGATTTTGGCTCAGGTCATAATCTCACGGTTTTTGAGTCTGAGTCCGTGTCCAGTTCTATGATGACCGTGCAGAGCCTGCTTGGGACTCTCTCTCTTTCTCTCCCTCTCTCTCTCTCTCTCTCTCTCTCTCAAAATAAGTAAATAAACTTAAAAAACAATGCAGAAAAAACTAATCAGGTACAGTAGCTTGGCCTATGAGCTAGTTCCTATACCTGATCCATTAGACCTTGTGCTCTAATTTACACAGAAGAGAATAAACCAAGCTTCTCCCATAACTGGTTATAGAGGGTTTTGACAGTATGCTTAGCAGTCACATGAATACTTTTGGAAACAAATGTTCTTACAATGTATTACACTTAGCATGGCAATGGAGCATTTAATATTTAATTATAACAATTATATCAGCCCTTCTTAAACTTTTTCATTCCTTCCTCTATATAGTTGCTCCCTTTTATCTTTGTTCTATAGTGTGTATATGTTTTATTATGAGGAATGTTATGAGGCAATATCATAAGGTACAATAAGCGTCAGCATAGACTGGATAATAAAGTGTGGTTTCTAAGGGATTCAGAGACTCTGAACACCAAATTTTTGCTGCCAACCCCAGAAATATTTTAATGAAGAATTCTCTTCAAATTGCTGTTGGAAAAGAACTATAGCCAAGTGCCAAGTGATTTAATAGCTACAGTTTTGCCTTTTCAAATGTTGACTTCCAGAGTAAGTTTCAGTAATTTCTTTGTAAAGCATTATAAAAATCATCACTGACTTATGCAGCTGTTATCTCTGTGGCTCCCACATGTTTCAGGATTTGTTTTGAAAACTGTATACTCTTAGGTAATCTCCAGAATGAATTAGATATTTGTTACAAGCTGATTTAACAGGTGGAGGAAGAGCAGGATAGCTTGTTTCATTTTACTTTGAAGTGGTCAGAAAAGCAAATATGTGGCGGAACTGTAAGAAAATGTTACGCCTCCTTGGTCAGAATTTACACTTTTCCCTCATACCTATTATAAGGTCCAAGAAAACCACTGCGTTCACACATTCTTAAATTGTTCTTTACATTTGGTTATCTTGTAAAAATTATTATGAAAATGTGTAATAGGTGATAATAAACTCCTTGAAAGTAATAACATTAATGAAAAGAGAAAGCTATAACTCTGTCTTTATTTCACATAAAGTAATTCTAACATGTATTAACTAATTTTATTTTACAATTTTTATCCATTTAACTACTTTGTACAGATAACACAAATATAGAGAAATCACACACACACATGCACACACAAACTAATACTTGCGGTTCAAGGATTTATCACAAAGTCCTCCATCATATGGTACAAGAAATAGAATGTTTCCAGAGACTCAGGAGTTTCTTTCATCCCTTCCTTTACTGCAGAGGCAGCTCCACATTTTTCTGCACAGTAGTCATTTTGTGCACCAGTTTGGTTATGCCACATGCTAAGCACTATGATTTGGCCCGTTTTCTAAATTTTATAATAATGAAATCATGCAACAGTTTTTTTGTGAAATTAATGTACTTTGCTCATTTGCATTGCTGTAGAGCATTGAGTTATATATTATATATATTGAGTTATATATCGAGTGCTATTTTGCACAATTTATATACACTCTGTGAAAATATACAAGTTATTTCCCCCATATGGGGAGATTATGAATAATACTCAATGAATATTTGTCCATTTATTTTGTGCATATATGTATGCTTTCACGTTAGGTAGATAAAGGGAAATGAAATGATGGGTCTGGGGTATGACTTTATTTAATTTTGGTAGGCAATATAAAATTATTTTCCAAAGGAACTGCATACATTTATACCCCTCCCAGAATTGTAAGAGTTGTCACTGGTACCCAGCCTCACTGACACTGCTCTTTTCTTATTTTTAGTCATTCTCGGGGGTGTGTAATGGTGTCTCAATATGTTTTTAACTTCCAATTCTTACTTTTCTTGGGAGATTGAGCACTTAACTTATTGGCCATTTTCATACCCTCTTCTGTGAAAGATATTCAGATATTCAATCTGTTTTACTGTGAGATGGCTTGTCTTTTTCTTGTTTACAGGTGATATTTTTATATTCTGGAAGCAATTCTTTTGTGGATGTTAGCACACATATCTTCCATCCCTCTGTGAATCACTAGCTATGTATCTTAAGGCCATTTTTTTTTTTAAAAAATAAAGAACATTTAAGAATTTAATAAGGTTAAATTGACCAATATTTTATTTTTCATTGGGTATTATCATTGTTGTTCTGATTACTAGGTTTTTTTCCCCCACTCTAAGACATTAAAATATTCTTCTTCTATTTTTTATAGTTTACATCCAAGTTAGTTAGCAGATAGTGCAACAGTGATTTTATTTTTATTTATTTATTTATTTATTTATTTACAAATAGTTTATTGTCAAGTTGGTTTCCATATAACACCCAGTGCTCATCCCCACAAGTGCCCTCCTCCATGCCCATCTCCCCCCTCCCCCCACACCCATCAGTGATTTTAGGAGTAGATTCCTTAATGCCCCTTACCCATTTAGCCCATCCCCCCTCCCACAACCCCTCCAGCAACCCTCTGTTTGTTCTCTGTATTTAAGAGTNAACCAGCCTCCATCATTAGGCGCTTTCCAGAAGTCACCGCCTCATCATAAACGTAGGTGTGGTGGGAAGGGGCTTGTTATGAATATCAAGACTCCCATTTCGTTTGTATGGCTCTGAAGTGATTTCAGGAACTGGGGACAAGAGACTAAATGTTGTTTTTTTAAATTAATTTATTTTTTAAATTTACATCCAAATGAGTTAGCATATAGTACAACAATGATTTCAGGAGTAGATTCCTTAATGCCCCTTACCCATTTAGCCCATCCCCCCTCCCACAACCCCTCCAGCAACCCTCTGTTTGTTCTCTGTATTTAAGAGTCTCTTATGTTTTGTCCCCCTCCCTGTTTTTTTTATTATTTTTCCTTCCCTTCCCTTATGTTCATATGTTTAGTATCTTAAGGTCCTCATATGAGTGAAGTTATATGAAATTTATCTTTCTCTGACTGACTGATTTCACTTAACATAATACCCTCTAGTTCCATCCATGTAGCTGCAAATGGCAAGATTTCAATCTTTTTGATTGCCGAGTAGAAAATAATCTTCTATATTAACCTCTAGATGCTTAATTTTTCTCCATTTACAATTTGCTTTGCTATAATCCAAAATTAAAATTTGTGTAAAGTGTGAGATAGAGGTCAATTTCCTAATTTTGTTTTTGCATATAGTATTGTCCCAGTTTTATTTTTTTGGAAAAATTGATGTTCCCAACTGTTTTTTCCCAACTGTTTGCCATACATACCACTTTTATCACATATCAATTGGCCATATGTACACGGGGCCTTTTGGGGCCTTTACTCTGTTCTTTTTATTGGTTTGTTTACTCCTGAAAAATACCTCACTCTCCTAGTTCCTGCAGTTTTCTAATAAGCCTTGATATTGGCACAGCAGATTTTTCTACCTTGTTCTCTTTATTCAAATGTATTTTAGCTACCCTTAACACTTTGGGTTTCTACAGATCTTAAAATCATCTCGCCACATTTCAGAACAAAGAATTCATGGGCTTTTATCTTAAATTTTCATAGAAGTGTGACACATGTAAAAAATATGAACAGAATGTCCAATTAAATTAATATTTAATTAAATATACCAGTTTAATAACTACCCCAATTAGAAAAGTCGATTGTTACCAGTATACCAGAAACTCCCCTTATGCCTTAGGTTGTCAATATCATCTGATAAAGGAAACCAATATTTTGATTTCATCACTACATTATTAATTTCTCCTATTTTTGGACTTTCTCTTTGCTTGTTAGCAAATAATGCTGTACCTAGGTGTTTTGTTTTTGTTTTGTTTGTTTGCATTTAGCCCGGCTACTGTTTACTGACCTTTTAGATTCTGGGCTGATGTCTCTGATCATATTTGAAAATTATCTGCCAGTATTTTTTCAAATTATTTTACCTGTTCCATTTTCTTTCCCCTGTCTGTGTCAAGCCCCAGCTCCATGTGTATCTTTCTACCCTATCTTGATACCTCTTTCTTCTGTTTTCTTTCTTATGTTCCAATCTTTGTTTTCTCTCCTGTTCTACCTTTTAATTCAGTAACTTACATCCTGTTGTGGCTACACCAGATTTTAAAATGAGTTATTGCAAACATTTCATGTTTTCCCTTTTAAGTCTTTTCTTTCTCATGTTCTCTAATAAAATTATTCATGTTTTCTCTGTTTCCTTAAATATTTTGTAGTTTCTTTATTCTCTTAAAGTTTATTTTTAAATTTATTTTGAGAGAGAGAGAGCGAGAGAGTGAGAATATCCCAAGCAGGCTCCATGCTGCCAGTGCAGAACCTGGCGTGGGGCCCAGTCTCATGGATTGTGAGATCATGACCAGTGTTGAAGAGTCAGATGCTTAACCAACTGAGCCATCCTGATACCCCAGTATTTTGTAGTTTAAGGAAATATTCCTGTCTGAATAATACCAGGATCACTTCTTGGTTCTTTATTCGATGTCATTTGGGGAGAGGGGAGATTGGTTTTTCATTCTTTCTTGGCATGCCTGGCAATATTTGTTGAACACCAACCATTGAATATGGGTAATTTTAGAGGGTGAGGATGATAATTTTTATTTCTCCAGAGAGTGATTAAAAATAAATTCCTGGAAAGCAGATATTGTGGGGATAGAGTGTGGCAGATGGTTTCTTCTTACTCCTAAAATAAGCCTTATCCTAGTGTTTAACTTTTGAGTTTCCACCAAAAGCCTGGAGCTATTACCAAGTTTCTTCCACCCTTTTAGTTCTGGATCTCTACCTTTGTCTCCCAAACACTATGAGCTTCCAAAAATTTCTGCTCAGCTTTTTAGCTACCCAGCTAGTTCTGTCTGCTGGTTCAGGCACTTGGAAGGGAACACATTAGGCATTTTTCTCTACTCTGGGATCTTGGCTGAATACTTCTGAGCTCTAACTTCTATATCTGGAGTCCAGTGAGGCTACTGTAAGCTGCTGAATTTTGTTTTGACTCTGTTTGTTGTGTTGGGAACCAGCAAATGCCCACCTTAGTTCTCTCAAATCCTGGCTCTTATGAATCCTCTTTTAAGTCTTCAAATATTTTCTTGTTTGTTTTCAGCTTTGAAGTCTGTTCTGAGTTGAAGAGTCAGTATGGTAGAGGCTTGTTTGTTAAGACCAGAAGCTGAAGCTTCCTACCTGTAATCTATAGATCATTATCATTTCTGCTATCTCAACCAATTCACTGGCTTTAAAAATTAATCTTTTTTGGCTCACCTGGGTGGCTCAGTCAGTTAAGCGTCTGATTTCGCTCAGGTCATGATCTCGTGGTTCATGAGTTCAAGCCCCATGTTGGGCTCTGTGCTGACAGCTCAGAGCTTGGAGGCTGCTTCAGATTCTGTGTCTCCCTCTCTGCCCCTCCCCTCATCATACTTGTTTCTCTCTCTCAAAAATAAATTTAAAAAATTTAAAAAATAATCTTTTTACTTTCCATACTTAAAATTTACTTTTTAACATTTATTTATTTTTGAGAGACAGAGATAGGACGTGAGTGGGGGAGAGGCAGAGGGAGAGGGAAACACAGAATCCAAAGCAGGCTCCAGGCTCTGAGCTGTGAGCATAGAGCCTGATGCAGGGCTCGAACTCACAGACTGTAAGATCGTGACCTGAGCCGAAGTCAGATGCTTAACAAACTGAGCCACCCAGGTGCCCGTATTTCCCATACTTTTGGGTCTTCCCCATTGTATGTGCTTCTTCTCATAAACACTTAGGCAAGTCCAAAGCACTCCAGTTTTAAACATTTGTCTTTTAAACCCTCCTGTAAGGGTCATTACCCTTTGGATTCTCCTTTTCCCATTTCTTCACCTTCCTTCTGTTCCTCAACACAATTCATTCTGCCTTCCAGTTCCCGAACTCTACTGACTTTACCCTAGTTGGTATTACCAGTTACTCTGATGTTAAATAACTTAATCATTTTCTGATTTATTTTCCTTGCTTCCTTACCAGGTTTTGACCATCAGCTACTCTTTCATCTCAAAATCTTGCTATCCTCTAGGCACTGCATCCCCTTAGTGTTCTCCAGCTCTCTGTCTTCCTTCTCTGTAGTGTTCTTTCATTTTTCTTTGTGAGCTCTAGCTAATCTTCTCATCGCATTTTTACAATCTGCTCTTATTTTCTAATACTTCATCCATATAAAATAATGTGTTCTCTGTATATTTCTCTCTCCCAACCAAGTTAATTATCATTCTGATATTTGTGATTCTTCCTCTGTTTTTCATTACAGTTTTCTATCTATGTATATATATATCAAAATACTGCAGTTTTACATGCTTTCAATTTTGTATTTGTGGCAGCATTCTCTATGTATTCTTCTTTTAAGATTCATTTATCTTGAAACTGTAATTAATTTTCACTATTATATGTTATGGAAATTCTATGTGTGATTAATTTTCCTATAGATGAGCCCTTGGAATTTTTTTCATTTTTTTCCATTATAAACAATACTGATATAAATAGTCTTATACATGTCCTCTGGTACATGTGCATAAACATTTAGGTATATATGTATAATAGCAATTGTTAAATGATGTCATATGAATACTTGCAATGCTACAAAAGAGTTCTAAGTTGAATCTTTTACATTGTTTTTTTTTTTTTCTTTTAATTTATTTTGAGATGGGAGAGGGGCAGAGAGAGAGGAAGAGAGACAACCCAAGCAGGCTCTGTGCTGTCAGTGCAGAGCCCAATGCAGGGCTGGATCTCACGAACCATGAGATCATGACATGACTGAAATCAAGAGTTGGATGCTTAACCTACTGAGCCACCCAGGCATCCCTGAATTTTTATTTTATTTTATTTTATCTTACTTTATTTTATTTTATTTCATTTCATTTCATTTTATTCTAATTTCATTTTATTTTAATGTTTATTTTTGAGAGAGAGACAGAGACAGAGTGCAAGCAGGGTAAGGGCAGAGAGAGAGGGAGACACAGAATCTGAAGCAGGCTCCAGGCTCTAAGCTGTCAGCACAGAGTGCAACACTGGGCTCAAACTCAACGAACTGTGAGATCATGACTTGGGCTAAAGTCGGATGCATAGCTGACTGAGCCACCCAGGTGCCTCTATGAATTTTTAAATTAATGTACCACTTTTCTCTTTTATTTTCTTATGTAGGAGTTCCTATTGTGCTGTTGTTCTACATCCTATCCAACTTGGTATTCTCTTAACTTTAATCTTCGTGAATCCATCATTGTTCTTCCACTGTCCTCAGTGCTGGTATTTCTACTTGCAACTTTTTATTTTTATCTATTTTTTAATTTTTATTTTATTAAAAATGTTTTTAAACATTTATTTATTACTAAGAAACAGAGAATTAGCAGGGGAAGGGCAGAGAGAAGGGGAGACACAGAATCTGAAGCAGGCTCCAGGCCCTGAGCTGTCAGCACAGAGCCCGACGTGGGGCTCGAACCCACAAACTGGGAGATCATGACCTGAGCTGAAGTCACATGCTTAACTGACTGAGCCACCCAGGTGCCCCTACTTATAACTTTTTAAAGTCACTCCGATATCATTCACAGGTGATAAAATCCTTTCCCATTGCTATACTTAACACTTGTATTTTTATGTATAATAAATGCATATTTTCTGCTCAGACTTTCCTGTTTTAAGTTTTATATCCATTTCTAATTTTTGACACCTTCTCTTGGATCACTCACAAACAATGGAGTTTTGTTGTGTCCAGCAGTGAAATAATGCATCTGACAAGAATTGTTCTTCTTATGATATCTAACTCAGTTATACCATCAAACACCAAGTCATGCAAGTCAAAAATCTGGACATAATCTTATATTTCTTCTCTCCCTGTACAACTATATTCAGTGAATCACCAAGTCCTGTTTTTTTGTTTCGTTTTGTTTTGTTTTGTTTAAATTTGTAACTGGTTCTTTAGTCTATTCACTTCTCAACATCTCTACTGAAATGCTCTACTTGCTGACATAAGTCACTCCCAGACATCTGTCAATTTTAATAACGATAGTACAGGGGGACAGACTGGTAGGGATGTGCTCTACCCACATCCTAATGGAAAAAATAATGTATTATTCCTCTTAAAAACTGAAACAACAGAGAAAAAGTATAGAAAATCAGTTACATAAATAAACTTAAGTTTAGATTTATTAATGTTATGATATTTCAAAAGCCAACAATAGATTCATAAACATAACAGAATTATGTAAAGAACAGTGCCCACTAGTGTAACATGCATAGTGATGGTATTTTAATCACAGCATCTCTATCGAGTTAACCCTCCTGCCTCCTTACCCTCACTATTTTTGTACACAGTCTCACAAACTTAAGTGTATATGTTCCTTACCCTCCTTTGATAGTTCAGTATTTTGGCGGTCTTTATTTTTCACCCCCAAAATATTAGTTACAATTGATTACAAACCAAAAGTCTCTTTCCTTGAATCTTTCTGTCAAGCTCTCAGTAATTATGCCTTCCTAACAGCCTGTAACCACTGGTATCTATCTTCTTGAGCTCTTTCATTCTCTCTCATTCTTATTCCATTCTCTCAAAAGAAACATCTGAACACAATTTATCTTTCCATGTATGTCTATTTTCACAGGGAAAAAATGTACTAATCATACAAGAATATTCTTGTCTTCGTATCAATGAATAATTTATAGTGGGTTTTCCCAATACATTACTCATTGATATTCGATTTATACATTAATCTTGTTGATGTATATGTAACTATATGTGAATATATATAATCTATAACTGTATAATGAAAACGCTTGCAGATAGAAACACACATATGCACACGTATAGTCTAGAGAAAGATGGGTTCTGTCACCACTCATGTACTCTTTGTATTACCTATATTATTTAGGGCATATAATACTAGCTATTTTAACGAACAGGTCCCCAAACCTCAGTGATTAGTGATTTAACCCAACTGAAGTTCATTTCTTGGTTATGTAAAATTCAACAGGGTGAGCTCCTTTAAGACGCGACAGGCCAGTCAAAGATATATTTGTTTTCCTGCTGCCCTAGACCAACCTCATGTGTAAGTTCCCTTGCTTACTAAACTTGCCATCTACCAAAAAGAAAAAAAAATCCAATAGAGTGCTCAGCAGAGGGCACGGCGCCTCCTAGTTGGTGGTTTCGCTGTCACCAAGTCCTCCAGTGACTTCCATTGTACCCACTGGATTCATTTGGAAGATAAGGGATAGAAGGGTTTTGATTTTAATTTTTAATGGGTTAAGAACAGAAACAATGCACATCAACTCCACTGCAGTTAAGTTGGTAAAATTGTAGTAGAAACTGGCAAGTGTTATGTGGTTTGTACCAAGGTAGAAAGGGGAATGAGTTTGGGGGACAGTGAGCCAGTCTTTGTCACAGTGGAAAATCGGCAGGGTGGACTCTTAATTGTGTTAAGTCATTTACCCGGTTCATTCTGAATACTGTCTTACATCATAATTTCCATTTCAGCTTCAACATATGTTTCCTTTCAGTGTTTCATATCATATGATATTTTCTTGGCCTCAAGAAAATACTATATGCAACTAATACTAATTGCATACTAAGTTATATTCTAAAGATTGCCGTATGAAATGTATTATTTTCTGAGTTATTCAGAAAGTATATGTAGATATTTGTATCCATATGGTGGTGTCTAGCTAGAAAATAAGAGTAGGATTAATAATTCAAGACTTAAGAAAAGAAAAAAGAGTAGGAAAACGCCATGGTAGAAGACTGAATTATTCAGTTTGGTTTTGACAATGATCAGATTCACCGAATTTGTGATTTCATTTTCCTTTGTTGACATTGTCTAACCCCTTCAACAATTGTAGCTCATCAAATATTTACATATATATAGAAAAAAACTTTATCAGAATTTAATCTAATCAAGATAATTGGGGGGGAGGTGATTATTGTTATAACAGCTCCCTAATCTGAATCTATTCTGAGAATAGCACATGGTTTCAGTAAATCGTGAAACAAACTTAAATGTGCTATAAATATTGGATTTTTTTTGTGTTTTATAAAGTTTATTTCCCTCCCTAAACCATTTTCTTAAAAATATGTCTTCCGAAGTGTCCTCCATACCATCACCAGAGTGATCTACGTGATATATAAATTTGAATATATTATTTCTCTTCAAAGAATCTTTTAGTGGTCCCATATGATTACAAAATGATGGGAAACCTCTCTAATCCAGTCTCCTGATAATCTGTGCTTTGCATGTCATAATCTAATAGTACTGGATTACTTGCAGTCCAAACAGGCTATTATGTTGAATCTTTCTGTTACTTTTCATGCTGTTCTCTTCATTTAAAATTTCTTTTCCCCTCAACAGACATCCTAATTCCCTCTAATCATTCACAGCATAGGTGCCACCTTCTCAAAGAAGCTTTCTCTTCACTTCTCTTTTCCTCCTGCTCACAGAGGCTGAATAATGTTTCCCTTTATGTATGTCCCTCATCTAATGTATCATTTTGTTTTGGAATTATTTTCTAACGTGTTTCACTGTCTTTCTAGACTATAAAATCTCACAAGGTAAGAGAGGATCATTAATTTATCATATCTTATCCATTATGATATTCCTAATACAGAATAGACACCAATTAATATTATTTATTGAATTGAACGAATAGAAACATCATATGTCACAGGACATGGAAATACTGTCTGATGTTACAAGGATTTTTGAAACCTATATTTGATATCTAAATAATGCGTAGATCAATTTATCTGTTACTTCACAGACACCAATAGTCATAATATGGATTCTGATTTCAAAAATCAACAGCAGTTCTTTGGCAGAATAATTGTTGTATCAGGTGCCCCTGGGGCACATTTGCTTCTGGTTTGAAACTATAATAGTTAAAGTTCCTTCTCTCTAATCTGTATTACAAATAGCATTATGAGTTGACACAGTCTTTTATTTTAGGATGTCAGGAAGAAAAATCAGATATCTGTTAGCGGCAAGACTCATTGCATAAAAGAGGCAGAAAGGTAGATGCCTGAAATCTCCTACTCTTTGGAAAGAGGCATACAGTATTTATATACGCATAGGTACAAAGTTAATACATTGGGGATATATTTGTTTTAAAAGGTATCAAGTTATCATTTGCCAATTGCTACTGCCTTAGCCATGATAGTCTAGGTTGTGTTGTGCTAATAGATTAACTCCTGGATACCAGTGACTTCACACAATATTTATTTTTTATTCATGCTAATCATCTGCAGAATGCTTGCCCCACACAGCCTCTCAGGGACCCAGGCTGATGGCTCTTCCACCAGGGTGGAGATTCTGCCTACTGAGGCAAGGCAGATCATGCATGGAGTTTTTACACTACTTTCATATTCTTTGACATGAAAGTGACGTACATTGCCTACACTCACAGCCATTGGCCAGCTCTAGTGGGATTGAGCTAGGGAATCTGGGGGAATATGAAATAAATTGGGAAATAAATATATCAAAGCTGCCACAGCTATCAAATGAGATCTCTGGAGCAATAACCTGTATTTCAGAAAATTTCTTTAGGCAGTAGAGGCTACTTAACATATCCTGTTCTTGTACTATAAATAATCAATACACGTGTATAAAGAGAATGAATACACTAAAGGAAACACTAGACTTGGAGTGCACAACTTTGTGAATTACAATTTAATTCATTTAAAAAATGTTTCATCAGTTCCATGAAATGTGCAAGGAGAAAGAACTTATGACCTGGGCCAACTTGCACTCAAACATAGCCTATTTAAGGGACTGGAGACCAGTTGTGTGACCTCTGCAGGCCTCAGCATTGTCATTAGTAGAAGGTGGTTACTTTTACTTATTTCTCAAAATTAAAAGAGTGAACGTGATGTGCCTAGAATAACATTGTTGTAGAAATGCAACACATAACAATTACATTGACTATTTCCGGTTACATCTTGGTTCTTGTCCTCCTTGTCCTCAACAGTATCAGCAAGCACATGTGATGTGTCCTTTAGTGAGCACACAGATAGGTGACATACCCTGCCCAACTGCTTGTATTACAGTGCAGCACGTAGCCTGCTGGGGTGCGGGGAGCTGTTTTTAGAATACAGAGGAGAGTCGTTAATTGGGAAAAGAGAGCACTGGAGATAAAGGGAAAGTTAGGAGCACTTCAGTGAAGAACATAAGTAGAGACAGAAAACAAGTATAGTGATTAATAACACATCAAATTACTATAATATTAAATGTGATATGTGTATACTGCCCAGAAGTGTTTGCCATAATGCCAGCAGCTTTTATATGAGAATTGTTAATACTTAAAATGTAAGGTTTTTATTAGATAGCCTCTGCATAAATCTTCCATGATGATTATTTTATATATTTATGTATTTATGGTCAATCTGCTTTAGGCTCTGGACATTGATTAGCACACACGTTGATTGGCACATGATATTCAGACTTTTTAAAAAACTACACAAATCTTTCTTCCAAGAAAAACTTATGGAGATATGCAATATAGAAGACTGATTTATGTACATGCTTGAATTGAAGTGGGCATGAGAGAGAAAGAGTCCTGCTAATTGGCCTTTGCGTTTCTTGCTGGCTTGAGGAAACTCTTCAGGACAGTTAAGACCTCCACATTTTGAAAACAATTCAATCGGGGTGCCTGGGTGGCTCAGTCTGTTAAGCGTCTGGCTTTGGCTCAGGTCATGATCTCTCAGTTCGTGGGTTCGAGCTCCGTGTGGGGCTCTGTGCTGACAGCTAGCTCAGAGCGTGGAGCCTGTTTCAGATTCTGTGTCTCCCTCTCTCTCTGACCCTTCCCTGCCCATGCTGTCTCTCTCTCTCTCTCTCAGAAATAAATAAAACATTAAAAAAATTTTTTTAAAAAAGAAAACAACTCAATCAAAAGCTGTGATTATACTGTAGTGGAGATAATCCTTTTAATGAAGTAAGAGTCATTGGAATACCTAATTTCATTTGTCCTAAAATTCAGAGCAGACATTCTTAATCTCAATCATTTCTTTTCATCATTGGACCTAGTTTGCACATCTTTTTGTTATGCTTAATATAATACATTTATTTATTTAAAAATTATTAATGTTTATTTATTTTTGAGAGAGAGATAGAATGCAGGCAAGCAGGGGAGGGGGAGAGAGCGAGGGAGCCACAGAATACAAAGTAGGCTCCAGTTTTCAGGCTCCCGGCGGTCAGCACAGAGCTGGATGTGGGGCTCGAACTCAGGAACCATGAGATCATGACTTGATCTGAAGTCGGAAGCTTAACCAGCTGAGCCACCCAAGCATCCTTAATATAGTGTATTTAAAAAAAAAACAAAACAGTTTTACTTTCTGCTTGCCTAACCAGTTAAGTTTTCTCTGGTGAATTATGCAGATACCACACAAAATTTCCAGCTGTGGGTTTATAATTATTTATAAATTGCTTAGAAATTGGTATCTTTCTTCTACTTAAGAACCCTTGCCTTTTTAGATACTGACAATTCATAAACAATATCTCTTCAAATAACAACTTTCTCTGTCAAAAATATTTTCTCCATTTTTTTCTTATGAAGTACAATTCAAATTGTGTTGGATCATCTACTACCTTCCTTTCTTAACCTGTTTCATGTTTTCATTTCTGTTTGTACTACATTTACCTAATTTTCTTTTTTAATAATTATAACTTTGTATTCCTTTTTCTAGTTTTCTAATGTTAATGTTTTGCTTTATTATTAAGTTTGTCTCTGTCTAATCTTCCTATGAATTTTATTTTGATGATTATATTTTATGTTCAGAAATTCAGTGTGTGTCTATGTAAAATCTGTCTACATGTATTTTATAGTATCCTCTTCTTTTGATTTGATTTCACCTGCTAACATTTTAAGCAGACTTATGTAATAGCCACTTACAGATTATTCAAGTAGTCTCAGTTCCTGTACTGTTTTTATTTATGGGTAGGCTGTTAAGAATACTTTGTTTTTTCATGTGCTCTGTGATTAGTTTGTGTGTGCCTCTGTGTGCACCCATGTTAACCTTTTTTTTTTAAAAAAAATTATTCTATATGGCTTCTGTATATCCAGAATTATCAGAGCATTTAAGTAGAGTGGTTTTAGTTTGGTTTCTGTTAGAGATCCCATGAATTTCAATGGCTCTACTAGATTCCCTTCTTTTCTTGTTTTGTGGCTGTTATATAGGTATTATAAATAGGATTCCATACTCACATACATGAATGCTTACTGTTTTCATATTTATTTTCCCACTCAAAGCCCAGAGAAAGAAGAAAAACTTATGTAACTTTTTCTTTGCTGGGATATTGGATGAAATCTTTTTAGATCATGAAGATTGGTAGTGTCTTGAGGGCTCAGGGCTTAAGCAACTGAAGTTCTGGTTTCCTGTCTAACTTTTATTCATAGTTATGTTCTTAGAATTTCTTCCTGGTCTAAACACCTTACAGATGCCTGCTTTATCAACCTTACCTACCATTTTGGTTTTATTTCTTTGTTTCAAGCACCTGGAGGATTGATTTGTCTCTCTTCTGTCTGACTTGGTTGTGCATTTTAAATATGCTATCAAGCTCTGTGTGTGTGTGTGTGTGTGTGTGTGTGTCTGTCTGTCTGTGTTTGTAGTTAATGGAGTAAACTGTTGGAGTACAGTCTGCCATGTTGCCTGAGTGTAATAATTTGCTTTAGAGAAGAGATCATTGGGGCACCTTGGTGGCTCAGTCAGTTGAACATCCAACTCTTGGTGTCAGCTCAGGTCATGATCTCAGGGTCATGGAATCGAGTCCTGTGCTGGGCTCTGTGCTGAGTGTGGAGCCTGCTTAAGATTCTCTCTCTCTCTCTCTCTCTCTCTGCCCCCTCCCCTGCTTGTACTCTTTCTCTCTAAAGTAAAAGCAAATTAAAAAATTAGAGAAGAGAGAATTTAGTTATGAGCAGTAATGAGTATATAAAGTATGTAAGTATAGGTAACAAAATGCTATCCTTCTCTATTTCTAAATGAACAGACAAAAATGTGCACTTGTTTTAAGGGGTTTAGTAATGATAAATTATACAGTATAAAGACTCTTGTACTCTTAACTTGTAGTTGGACACATCATTCTAATATCTTGCATGAAGATCAAAACCTGCTAGGAAGGGCATTTGATATTATTACCCTGAAATTTGGAGAGCAGGATGAAAATAAGACCCATCTAAATGTGTCTCCAATTGAATTATTTCCCATTCTCACCCACTAGACTTTCAGCTGTTGTTGTGAAATAGTTTTTGAGTGTTAGACTTTCATCAGCAGAAAAGCTTGCTGCGGAGAAAAACTGAACTTCCGTGAATCGGAGTACATGCTTAGTTTGAAGATCACTATTTTCAAAGGAAAAATATATGTGATGTGACAAAGTGATTATCTTGATTTTTAATAAGTACACAATTATGTATATATTGCATATATATATCTGAAACATATATAAGTATCTGAAGTATATATATACTCTATATATATATATATATACTCACATATATATATATACTTACATTTTGAATAATTTGTTTAGAATCTCTGGCCTTTCCTTTCTGATGTAGACACTTCAGCTACTGTCAAGCCCCCCTCATCCCTTTCTTCAGTGTTGTTGGAAGCATCTAGAAGGTTTCAAACATTTACCATGAAGAGCCTGTGGGTTTTATACACTCCATCCTCCCCCCAGCAATTAACCTCCTCCTTTTTTATTTCTTGATCTCCTAAGTAATGGATCCCACAGGTTCGTTGTCTTTCATTATTTCATTACCCTTCTTCAGATCCCATCATGACCCAGCATAACAAACACTCTTTCTTTGCTGCGCACCCACTGTGAACTTGTGCCCCTTCTACTGGTCATGGGTTATACTTGCTACCCATGTTCCCACAGCCGGCACTGTTGCATTCAGTTCTTTTGTATGTCCACATATATTTTGTAAAATCGGGAAAATGCTTGTTTTTTTCCCTTTTTGTATCATACTAAAAACTGTAATGGTAAATCAGAGCTGCCTGCTCTCCAGAGTCTTACAACAGTCACAGGAAACCACTATTAAATTTCTGTTGATGGTTCTCCCTACCTCTGTATGATTGCGACACTTAGAAGTTGGGGGTTGGGTCAAAAGAAATCAAACTTCCTGAGCCTTTCTTTCAGAAAGACTCCTGTCAGTTCCATTCTGTCCATAGCTTTTGGGCATGAAGGGCAGTGACCACAATAAGGATGCAAGGTGGGGGGCGCCTGGGGGGCTTAGTCGGTTAAGCGTCGGACTTTCGCTTAGGTTATGATCTCGCGGTTCGTGAGTTCGAGCCCCACGTCGGGCTCTGTGCTGACTGCCAGCTCAGAGCCTGGAGCCTGTTTCAGAGTCTGTGTCTCCCTCTCTCTCTGATCCTCCCCTGCTCACGCTGTCTCTTTCTCTCTCCCCTAGAAATAAATAAAAATATTTAAAAAAAAATAGGGATGCAAGGTGGGACCTCTGCCTTTTATTAAAACAACAAACCAACCTGTTTGTTAAGGTATGGACTCTACTTGGTGACTCACTTGAAACAAATACAGAATCAAAAGAAAACAAAATTATTAACTCTGCCATGGGGAAAACTGTCAGACATCACTTTAACAAAATGATCAATTTTAACATTCTCAGTGGTGTTGATATAAGGTTCTCCAATAGAAGATGATAGAAAGGGGGCTTCCTTATAAACCCAATACGGTCATGAGAAAGCATTAAACAAACTTGTATTGAACGTCACTGTAGAAAATAACTGGTCAGTACTCTTAAAAAAATCAAGATCATGAAAAACATATGGAAAGACTGAGAAATTTTCACAAGACAACTGATATGACATGACATGAGAAAATACTGTAGCATCCTAGATCAGATCCTGAACAGAGAAACAGCGTGAGTGAGAAAACCGGTAAAATAAAGTGCTTTATTTATATGTTAGTATTGTACCAGTATTATGAATTTCTTAGTTTCAGCAAATACTTCATGTTTTTGTATAATGTAAAAATTAGGGCGAGCTGGATAAAGGTTACTGATAACATTCTGTTGTCTTTACAACTTTCCTGTAAACATAAAATACTTCAAATAGGCAGATTAAAAAGAAAAGAACATTATCTTCTATAATTAAAAAACAAATGTCATGTGACTGCTCCCTCCCCAGGCTCTTCTAGACCTGCTTTGAAGTACCTGATATCATTTTTCTAGGGAAGGAGTGATGCATTCAAATTCTAAGGATAATCTCTTGTGTTCTCTGGATGATTTCTCCTGAAAGGAATGACCCCTGGTTAAGTCAAACATCAAGAGTCATCATTTGCTGGAAGAATCTTATCATATGCCTAGTGTCTCAATCAGAATTGGAACTTAAGTAACCAGTAACATGTTTGGGTGGAGAAATTTTCTGAGGAGAGGAGCACAGATAACCTGATTTGTAACTTTGGAAGCCTTTTAAATTCTAAATCAGATATTCACCTGAGACAACCATGTCTTGAATTATCTAATTCTAGATTTGAAACTGTCAGTCCTTTTATAAAACAGAATAGTTCAATGGTGAATATTAAATTGAAAATATGAGAAAAAGTGCTCTCAAAGGGCAAAACACGTTGATAAATTCTTGTGACATATCCTATAGCCCATTGCAGTACAAACAGGGCAGGCTGTCAAGCTTTTATATAAAATCTGATACCACCAGCCAATACCAACAAAACTCTGATTTTCAGCTTGCTCTGTCCTGGCTGTTAAAGGTGGAAGAATTGTGTTGATGTAGCATTTTCTGCCTCCTATTCCTTCCAAGAGCTGGGACATCTTCAAAGAAATAGATGTGTGTATATATTGGGGTATTTCATTACACTTCCTTGGAATAAAACGGGCTCTGTTTTCTGGAGGCCTACTTACTGACAGATTAAATACCATATCCCTTTGACTTTATTTTCCTTTAAAATCAATCATTCTGTGTTTGGTCTCTTCTCTAAATTGCAGAAGCAGATTAATGCTTCAATTACCTATATTAGTAATTGAATGACTCTGATGGCAAACCTCAGAGACATATTGATTTCCCAACCTTTCTAAATAAATACTCCCTTCACCAGTCTCAAGGAAATAGCCACCTTTTGCCCTAGACATTTCATAACAAAGTGGTTTCTTAGCAAAGAGTTAAGGAAGGCCACATGCGTATTCACTGATCCTGGGCTTCCCTTGCTAAAATATTTTTCCCTTTGTTACCCTTATTTTCCCTCCATTTTTTCAGATTACAAACCTCACACTCTGTTCCCCGCCATGTTAGACCCATTAAGATAGTCCTTTCTTCCCTGCTTCTCCCTTTCCATTTCGAACTCGTGTACTTAGGCAAAAGATGAAACTTATTATTTCACACTAATCTGTAAATATGTCTAATAAGTAGGATGACTATATATATGCTAAATAACGGCCCTTTTGAGATTAAGTTGGGGGCATTAAATGGGGTCAAATGGGATGCTAGGATAAGAGGCATAAAGTGACATTGTCTAGGAAAATTGGACATATGATCAGCCTACTTATCAAACTTAGTGTGATACTTTCCTCTAAGGGAAAATAAAGTTTAGCTGGGGAAAAGCTTAAGTAAACACATGATTTCTAAAAACTAAATTTCAAATAGCAAGCATTATGCACAGGATTTTTGGTAACCATGGGAGGTCATCCTGAACTTCTAAAACAATGTATGTCTTCCATCTCAAGCCCTCCATCTTTTATAATATAGTTAGTAATAGATAAAATAAAAAAGTTCTTGCGTATGCATAGTGCTTTAAAGTTTTAAACTAGTATAATAGCTATTATCATACTTATATTACATAAGAACTCTATGGCACTTGTGCAGATTAACATCACTCCTTTTATAGATGAGAACACCGAATCAAAACTCAAGCCTAGATTGCCATTGATTTCTTCCTTCAGTCATTCAAAAAAACAGGAACAAAAACAAACACAAACATACTGAGTACCTTCATTTTCCTATTTGGCAGACTCTGTGCAAGACATGAAGATGAAGATGATGTGGTCCCTTCTTTCACGTTGCTTATTGTCTAATGGAAAGAGATAGATATATGACTTACTTTTTGTATCCAGTACACTTTGTATTAAAGCTTTACAACCCACTTCCACTTTAACTCTACTTATGACAGCTGTCCGTGTTTTTCAATGGCTTCATATAAAGTTTCTGGAACTTTTTGACACAGCTTGGTTGTTGTTGTTATTAATTCTCTTTTGTTGTTCCCTGCGAAGTTGGACAAGAGCTTCTTTCTGTGGAGTAGGAAAATAAAGGAAATGAGTTTCTGAATGTGTTCCTCTCTAGAAAAAGTGTGGCGTGATGGCAGAGATTGGAAACTAGTGGACAGGTGAACTAGGTACTGGTGTGACATTTTAGGAGTATATCTCATCAAAAAGGAAGAAAGACACAAGATGAATACAAGTTGCAACCTTAGAAGCCTGTGGATCAATAGAAGTTAAGTTAAAATAGGTCAAAAGGAAGAAAATAGGTGGTTCAGGAGTGGGCAAAACTATTTTCAAATAAATTTCAGAAAAAAAAGTGTCATATTTTTTAATGGTACTCAGGGGCTTAGCTTAGTTTAAGGACTTTCACAAATGCTTAATAGCAACCAACCACAGAAAAATGTAAAAAATAATCTTGGTATTTTGTACCCAAAATAAGAACTGTGGGTCAGCATCATTGGCCTCACCTGGGAGCTTGTTAGAGATGGAGAATCTTAGGACTGATCCCAGAACTACTGAATCAAAATCTGCAGTTTAACACGATGCCCAAGTAATTCCTACATGCCTCAAACTTTGTGAAACACTTCTGTGACAGGATCCTCAGATCCTCATCTGATAGGATGAGTCCTCAGACTACATTTCAAGAATTGCAGGTTTTCACAAAGGCTTTGCAGTAGATCCAACTCAGCTCTATATAACAGAGTTAAGTGCTTGATTTTTTTTTTCTCTGACCACAAGGGATAATTGCCAGTCCTCTGTTTGATGGGGCCCGTGTGGGTCTGATCTCTATTTTGCCTAATACAGCTTTCAACTACTTTTCTGAATGTTCACTCCCAGGGCAGGCAGCTGATGAGATGATTTACTGTTCTAGTGTGAAGGAGATTCCATCTGCTTCCCTTATGTTCTTGCAGATTCACCGTGGACAACATATTAGCAAGGTCATGCTTTGGCAGTGCCATATGGTAAAACTTTTAATGGGGGTGGTGGTGGTAGAGGAACCATTTTGTTTCACTTTTCTTGTTTGTTTGAGTGAAAAGGACATCCTTTGAGTAACCTGATAGGTGCCAGTATTTTAAAAAAATTTGCTTAGATAAAGGGATGCAAGGTTGATGACTTCCTAGGACCCTGCCTTTTAATGATTTCCCAAATCTAGGATAGTGTAAAGGGCAATATTATGAAATTAGACCGTCTGGTGTTTGTTTCTCTGTATTCATCCTGTGACCTGTATGACTTGAAGCAAGTTACTTGACATCTGCAAGTTTCCATTTTCTCATCTATAGATGGAGATAATTATACTTACCTTGAAGGAGAGGTGTGAGATGTAATGAGATGTTTTATATATATATATATATATATATATATATATATACACACAGCTATATGAGATTTTGTATGTATATATAAATATATATATGTTATATATAAAGTACCTATGCATAATGCCCATCCCCTGTTCAGCCCTTTATAAATGTTAGATCTCCTCATTTATCGTCATCCCATTTCTCTAAACTGATAAAAATGTGGAGGAAAAGCCATTTGAGCTGTTTATTTTCTTATTATATCTTTTCAGAGAGCACAAACATTGAGGGAAAAGAAATTGCATAAATGGAATGAATATTACATTTTAAACACGATGATATCATATTTTCAAACAACAGCGCTAGAATCTTATTAAGCTGGGCGCCCATTATAGTACTGTCCTTAAGTTCTGTGCTCTGAAAATACCGAATATGATATCTTAGGAGGTCTCAAAGCAGCCCCAGACACATTTGCAAAGTGCACAACATTTATTTCCCTTGTATCGCCATCTACTTTGAGCGTCTCTTTCCCATGTGGTCCCACAGACAGTGACCCTCTCTCTAGTGCTGCTTCCATCCCTGCCACCCAGCTCTTGAATTCATTTTTCCCATTATCTTTCCTCTATCAAAATAATATATCCTGTATTTCCCTTATATAATAGCGTTTTCAGTTGTAAAGATAATACATAATGAAATAATTTCTATTAATAGTAATAAAGAATGTCTTTGCATTTATCTTAATTGGTATTATGTATTCATTTTAGCAGAGACATCTGGAAGTGCTATTTCAGTGCCCAAATGAGTGGCTTGAATACTATCCATATTAGGTACAGTGGCAAGAGATGGGAGAAAAGCTATCAAAGGAAGGGCCTAGAAGGGAAGCTTCTAGCTTTCCCTTGATCACGCACTATTAATGTGCAGGGTTTGCCTATGTGACTTAATATTTAATGATGCAATATTTAAACGCATTTGCATCCATAGTAATATCTCCTTAACACAGATTTTTACAGTATTCATAGGTGGGTACTTCCCTCAAGATTTTTCTTCAGAGTAGCTGCACCAGTTTGCTTTCCCACCAGCAGTGCAAGAGGGTTCTCCTTTCTCTGAATCCTCACCAACACTGTTGTTTCTTCCGTTGTTAATTGTAGCCATTCTGACAGGTGTGAGATGGTTTCTCATTGTGGTTTTGGTTTGTATTTCCTGGTGGTGAGTGCTGTTGATGTCTTCTTTGGAAAATATCTATTCAAGTGTTCTGCTTATTTCTTAACTGGGTTGTGTGTGATTTGGGTGTTGAGTTTGATAATTTCTTTATAGATCTTTGATACTAACCCTTTATCAGAAAAGTCATTTGCAAATATCTTCTCCCATTCTGTACTCTGGAGGACAGTGTGGAGTTTCCTCAAAAAACTAAAAATAGGGTTGCCTGAATGGCTCAGTTGGTTAAATGTCTGACTCTTGATCTCAGCTTGGGTCATGATCTCACGGTTGTGAGATTTAGCCCCACATCAGGCTTTGTGCTGAAAGTGTGGAGCCTGCTTGGGATTTTCTCTCTCCCTTTCTTTCTCTACCACTTCCCTGCTCATGCACGTACACACTCTCTTTCTCAAAAACAAACAAAAAAAAAACAAAACAAAACAACTAAACTAAAAATAAAATTACACTATGATCCAGCAATTGTACTATTAGGTATTTACCCAAAGGATACAAAAATACAGATTAGAAGGGGTACATGTACTCCTCTGTTTGTAGCAGCATTATTAATTATAGCCAAACTATGGAGAGAGCTCAAATGTCCATTGAGTGATGAATGGATAAAGAAAATGTAGTGTATATATATATATATATATATTGCAATATATATATATTGCATATATATGTGTGCAATGGAATATTACTCAGCCATCAAAAAGAATGAAATCTTGCCATTTGCAATGACATGGATGGAGCTAGAATATATTATTCTAAGCGAAAAAAGTCAATCAGAGAAACACTAATATCATATGATATCACTCATGTTGAATTTAAGAAATACAACAGATGGACCTATGGAAAGGGAGAGAAGAAAGAAAAGAAAGGGAAACAAATCACAAGAAACTCTTAACAATAGAGAACAAACAAGGTTGATGGAGAGAGGTGGTTGAGAGATGGGCTAGAAGGAGGGCACTTGTGATGAGCCCTGGGTGTTGTATGTAAGTGATGAACCACTGAATTCTACTTCTGAAACCAATATTGCACTATATATTAACTAATATTACTTATAGTTAATTGATTATGGAAACAGAATGATATTGTTCAATCTTATTTAAAGAAGTTTGTGAAGGTAAGATAATATGGTAAATGTTATAGCAGAGATAATAATTATATTACACGTGTGAGTTTTGTTTTCAGGTAAAAAATTCCAAGCTAGAAAGGAATTGCATCTTTGAAAGACTCTAAAACTATTTCTGCCAAAAAATTATACAAATGAAAATAAATAAAACTATTTCTGTAAAAACTGAATAAATATTTTTCCTACCAAATGCATACTAAAGGATGGTTCGTGCAACCAGTGGAGTGGCAATGTAGTCTTATTCCATAAACAGCAGCATTATATTCTCATTCGTTTTTTTTTTTTACAAATAGTTTATTGTCAAATTAGTTTCCACATAACACTCAGTGCTCATCCCCACAAGTGCCCTCCTCCATGCCCATCCCCCCCTCCCCCCCACATCCATCAGTCCTCAGTTTTTGTCAGCATTCAAGAGTCTCTCATGGTTTGCCTCTCTCCCTTTCCCCCACCATTTCCCCCCTTCTTCTCCCCCTTGTTCCTCCATCAAGTTCCTCCTAATCCTCCTATATGTGCAAACATATGATATTTGTCCTTCTCTGCCTGACTTATTTCACTCAGCATAACACCTTCAAGGTCCATCCATGTTGCTACACATGGCCAGATTTCATTGTTTCTCATTGCCATGTAGTATTCCATGGTATAGATAAACCACATCTTCTTGATCCATTCATTGTTGATGGACACTTAGGCTCTTTCCATGTTTTAGCTATTGTGGAGAGTGCTGCTATGAACATAGGGGTACACGTGCTCCTATGCCTCAGCATTTCTGTATCCCTTGGGTCAATTCCTAGCAGTGCT
>NW_024081796.1:59392-138348 GCF_003009895.1 Hyaena hyaena | reverse complement strand
CAGCTATTAATTTTACCATTATTATTCTAAAATCTTGTTCAGTGATGCTGCTGATATCTGTTTTGAGCAGTTCATTAGCTGTCATTTCTTCTTGTAGTTTCTTTGGAGGAGAGCTCTTTCGTTTCGTCATTTTAGTTAGCTTTCTGGCTCTTGTTGGTTTTAAGACCTGTTATGCTCTCTGTTTCTATGAGTGCTGCTATATCCAAGAAGACTCTATGACTGTCCAGGGCCTATCCTTTCAGAGAGTGTTTTTTAATGGTATCTCTTGGTCTCTCTTGTTGGGACCTTGGTTATTTTATTTTCCTATTCGTAGTGATATTTGGGACTCTCCACCTTGTGTACTCTAGCTTGTTTCTTGAGGTAGCCCTGGAAAAGAAACAGACAGACAAACACACAGGGAGCAGGAGCACACAAACGCACAGGCGAATTCAACTAACATGCAAAGCGAGAGGGAAAACGAAAAAGTTAAGAGAAAAGACGGAGGAAGGAGGGCAAATAATAGGGAGTATAAAATACACAAAAGGGTCAAAAAGGGGAAATGAAAAGGAAAAAAGAAGAAAACCGATCGACAAAGAACGGTTTAAAGCATATACCTGGATTTTCCAGCTACAGTTAAATAGCCGTGTGTATGTAGTGCTGGTTGAAGAGCATAGAGAAAGAGAGAGAAGGCAGGGCTGGATGAGGCAAAATTGGAAATACAATGAACAGGCAGAAGGGATAAGAAGCTTTTTTCAAAGAGGTAAAGGGTAGAATATGGTTGGATAGGTGAGTGAAGGGTGCTGGAATTATCCCGAGAAACTATATAGTCTAATTACTCCTGAGAGAAAGAGTTGAAAATGTCGGTAGGTGTAGAATTTACATTTACACAATGGACTCGTTGTGATTGTTTAAGCAAGCTGGCGACCAGAGTTAATCAGGTCAGTGTTCTGGGGTAAAAAGAGAGAAAAGAGAATGAAGAAGAAAAAAAGAAAGAGAAAAAAACAGGGGAGAACGAAAGGGAAAAAGAAGAAAAAAAGAAAGGGGAGGAGGGCACCTCTCAGGCAGGGATGGGCGTTATGTGATCCAATGCCTCAGGCGGGAGCTCTGCCTTGGCGTTTGTGGGGAGGAGAGTGACCTGTGCTCCAGTCCTTTCTTGAACCAAGCGCTGCACCTCGCTTTTTTGGGCGTGTAAACTCCCCATACCGGGGGTGCAGCCGAAGTTGGTTGCACTCTTCAACCCAGGCCAGTCCCAGTCTCCAAATCCAAGTCCACGCACCCCGCTGAAGTTGCCTTAGACACAGTTTCCCAGGCAACCCCCTCGGGCAATTCCAGGCTCCCTGAGGAGCTCTGGGGGTGGAGTCAGAATCGCTGCTTCCTTCTCTGGGTCGGGCTGGTGCGCATGCGCGGGGCTTGCCTGCTGGGGCCGAGCCGCTGGAGTGAGGAAAACCGGGTCCCTCTATGGCTCGTCACCCGAAACATGAACTCACAGGCTAATTTCCCAGTTTTTAGTTCTTTGCCTTCCCTCTCGAGTTCCAGCCAGCCAGGGTCGCGGACGCCCGGTGTACGCGCGGCTCTTTCAGAGGCCCCAGCCGCCCTGGAACTATAATGGCAGCAGGCCCGCCACCTCTCTGAAGTCCAGCCGCCAGGACCTAGCACAAAGATGCAGTTTGTGTGCTCAGCCCCACCCCCCCAACCCCCCCCGCCCCGGGACCAGTTGGTCGTGAGGAGACCTGATGTGCAGGTATTTGGCAAGTACGGTCTTTCTATTCACCGAGCGGAGGTTTTTCTCCCCCGTGCGGAGGTCTTTCTGTTTCGGACTCTCTCCTTTTCCCCTCTCACTCCCCGTAGAGGGTAGAGGGGGATCGCCTCCCACCCTGGAGTCTCTGATCCCGGCCCTATTTTATCTTCCCCGGTTCGCACTCACGTTAGAAGGCTCTCTCAGTGGATTCTGCGTCCTTTTTCTCTCAATCTCTCAGGTTTTGTAAGGTTTCCAATGGCTTCAGATCTTTTCTGTGTGATGTATGGGCGCGAGTGCAAGTACGGAGCTCCTTACTTCTCCGCCATCTTGCCCTCTCCTCTATATTCTCATTCTTAACCTGTTACTTCATTCTACTCTTAATTGACAAGGAAATGGTCTTGTACATCTCTATAGCAAGCAGTTAGTGTTGTTGGTTTTGGAACTGCTTTGAGATGAAAAGTCCCTTTCACTATTTATGGAATTTGGACAGAACCAATAACATAGAGGCAGCCACAAGAATAACCCAATCCTGATTAGGTGAAAAGTTGAGGGTTCTGAGTTAATAATGTTCTGTAAGCAATGTCCTTAAGTCTTCTTAAAAATATGTTCCTGTTGAAACCACTACAAGGATCAATTTATCACCTGTATCTCTATAGTCTAGAATCTGTTGTTTGAATGAGTGATTCAAGTTCACAAAAACTTCCTCTATTATTCACCAATATACTATATACCAACTCACTTGTTACTTACAGAGCAGCACTGCTAGCTGGGTCTGTCAAAACATTGCGAATCTTCTAATAGTTTAGGCACCACATCTTTGCATTGAACATTGATGCTTTGTTCCCTCGGAATTGTCAAAGATTGTATATTCACATAGAATACATTTGCTAAAGTTAACTTTCCACTTACCATACTCTTTATGAGAATACCCATCAATGAGGATGGACTCCTTCATGAAATTTCAAATATGAATCTTACTGATTCATATAGAAATAAATTATTTTAGGTTGAAAACTCATAGATAATATTTTTTTTCTCAAAACACATGAAAATAGTATCAGTTCTCTGCTTCTCAATGCCTGTTGTTAAGTAGACTCAAAGGAGTAAAGAAGAAAAACTTGGTATAAGATTTAAGTTTTGGGCCGGAGGTCTTGGACAACAAGCAAAAATCAATCTATCAAAAGAAATGAAATATATATGATTGTGCAATAATTTAGGCAGATTTACATTGAAGAATTACTAAATATGATAAAAATTAAAACTCTGAATCACTTCCTTGCCCCATGTAAAACTCCTATTCTAGCCATAGCTTAAGTTAGGATCATTAGAAATGTTGAGAGGTTGGGGCACTACATAATCTTTAATGACTTCATGTTTAATAGATTCTCAACTCAAAAGAATGATCAAGAGGCCTTAATGCATATTTATGGTTTTAATTGTAGTCTATCCATACATTAACCAAACAGATGTTTGTTGACCACATTCTGGAAAATAAAAATTGGTGAGTCAGAGCGACTTCCTTTCAGGAGCTCCCAGTCTACTGGGAGAAGTAAGTAGGTAATCATGTGACTACCGTGAGTGAGACACTTGATGGGAAAAGTTACAAAGACCATTTGATTTTAATCAGGAAGGGGTAAATCTTGGCTTTGTCACCCATAGTTTTGCAAATTTGGTTAAACCATTGTTTTTTGAAACCCAATTTCCCCATACACAAAAGATACAGAATAATACTGATCCAAAAATCAGTTTTTACAAATAATGTGAAATAAGCATAAATATCTTGTACATGGAAATAATTATTTACAATGACAACAATAATAATACTACTAGTAGTGACTTTTAATTATTTAGAGTTTGAGATATGTCAGGCACTAAGCTAAGAACTTCACATGCAAACACTGTATAAGAAGATACTCTTATTTTCTCTGTTTTAACAAGGCTTAGTTAATTTGTCCAAAGTGAGCTAGAATAACAATAATGGCCAACATATATTGAGTACTTACTAATTGGCTGGTGTTGTTTGAAAACATAAGATATCTTCATTTACTGTGAGATAGAGTCTATTATTTTTACCATTTTACAAATGTTATAGGCTGAGTTGTGTGCCCCCCAAATTCATATGTTCAAGATGTAAACGCCAGTATCTCAGAATGTGACTGTATTTGGAGATGGGACCTCTTAAGAAGTGAGTAAGTTAAAATAAGTTCCTTACAGTGGGCCCTAATCCAATTGGATTAATGTCCTTATAGGTAGAAGAAATTTGGATACACAGACAGATAACCAGGGGTTTATGTGCATGGAGAAAAGCCCATTGAAGATAGAATTAGAATGAGGCCATTTCTTCAAACCAAGGAGAGAAGCTTCAGAAGGTACCAAATCTGATGAAAACCTTGATCTTGTTCTCCCAGTCTCCAAATCTGTGAGAAAACAAATTTCTGTTGTTTAAACCAGCCTTAGCAAACCCTAACAACAGGTGACTAAGCAGGGGCACAGAGAGCTCGCATATGTGCAACTACACAGTTCCTATGCAGAGCAGCTCACTCAACCACAGCAGAATCCATACCCTCTATCTAGTCACAGAAAGCTTCTCATGACAGATGTGGAAACTGAGGTAGGAAGTGATTAAGTCGTGTACCCCAGCTTGCACATCTGTACAGTGTTAAAGCCAGGATTCATACCCAGGTCTGTGTGATTTCCTCCTAGTTAACTTAAAACAAGCTTCACCATTCCGCAGATTGCCAGTTTAGCTAAAAGCTTCATTTCACTTAGTTTCAAATTTCCCAGAAAAGAGGATTGAGGAAATGCCAGCTTTGACATAGTATACAAGCTATTAAGTTAATTTCCATGAATGAAAGATGGCAAAACTTTGCAAAGGAGCTCTGTAGTCACTTAAAGCATTAGTGTCACATTCTACATCAACTACTGACTGCCCCTGGTAAGCCATACATCATACCATTCTTTATAATATCAATTTAAACGCAAATCTTGTTTGTTCTGCTGATGTTGAAAGCCTTTTACCGCCTTCAATAGCTACCAGAAGAACCATTACAATAGATGTCTTAAATTATAAAGGATTTCTCAGGAGACTGACTCTTTACACATTTTAGTTGGTGACAGAGCATTTGGAAACATCACTCTGGATTGATTATCACTCATATAATGACTTAAGTCAGGGCTGCTGCTTTTCTGGTACAAAGTACGCCTTTAAAATCTCTGACCTTATTCTAGGTCACATGTGGGAAAAGTTTCAAACATTCTAAGGGTTAGAAAAAAAAAGAAACCTTGCGGATACCAAGCTAAATTCAACGCTTCAAAATTTTTCTCACAATGGCATATAATAAACTTCTCACATTTAAATATATTCCCCTTAATGCAGTGACTAATACTGAACATTACTAAATCAGCAACAACATTCTTCCATGGAGGCATCTGATCATATTACTTAACATAAATACTACCTAGATGAAGCATTTTGACAAAGTACCAGATTATAGGCCTTTAATAGTTTGCTTTATAGCTCATCTAACATTTGAACATTTTAGCTTACATAGAGCAGCTTTTAAATGAATGTACTTAAAGCTATTTTAAAAATGAGTAAGGTGAACAAAAATATGTTTACTTATTCTTTTATATCATATCTTTCTTAAGTATCTTTTGGATTCTAATTTAATTATTTAATATTAACAGCACTTAATACAAGTGACTGCATATTAGCTGTGTACCTAACAATGTGCTAAGCAGTATATAAATATTTCATGTAATTCTCACAGCAATCCTGTGTGTTAGAGAATATGATCTCAGTTTTAAAGATGAGGAAAGCATTCTATAATTACAGAGTTTATGTATGGAAGAGGCAGGGCTTGTATCCAGCCCTAATTCCAGAGGGTAAGTACTTAATTTGCAATTATTGAATGAACGTTATATCCATCTATTTATTTATCTGTCCATTGGCACATTTACATAGTCCATGATTATTGAGTGCCAAGCATGTGCTAAGCACCATGTTAAGAATGGATGGGAGGAGATAAATAACCACGGTGAATGGTTACTTAACGGAGAGCACCAACTAAAGAGGAGACATGTGAAATGATGAACCTAATAGTATATGTGATATGATGCCACTGTGCTTATATATTTACATTCATTTTCAACAGTAGATTCTATGGGGTATTCATCTCATGATATGAACAAAGAGTGGGAAACTGCTTACCACATCCCCTTCTTGGGGACTCTATATCAGAGTTGCCTATTAATAGGCTCTCAAAAAGATTTTACTGCTTAGAGGATTTCCTAACTTGTTCTGGGGACCCCTGTATTTTCTATTAAAATCCGTTAGTATTCTGTAGAATCCATTTCTCATGGAACAATTAAAAAAACAACCTGGACTAGGAGTACCTGTTGTTAAATAATATTGACACTATATCTATTGCCAAGACATGGTTTGGGACAGAATTCTTCCTATCATTAGCTTGAAGGACATTATGCACTTCCTGCATTTCAAATTTGTAATCTCTGAAATTGCAGCAGAGCTGAGATGTTTTTGTTGATATAGCATTATTCTGGTTAGTTTCCAGCCCACGCAATGGATTCACCTGCTCCTTGGTATCTTACCTGTCATCTCTCCTTCTGTTCTCCCCTCTCCCCAGCTTGGCTAACTGCTGTCTCTAAGCCAGGGGGAGGCAAGGAAAACAAAGAGGAAAGAAAATAACAATCAAGCTGTTCTGCTTTGTTTCACTGATTTTGAGCTATTACGTATAAATATTTTAAAAGGAGTATTTAGTTCCTCAAGTACTGCTATCACCTCAAGTAGATTATTTGTGAAATAGTTGTATCATAATTATTTCAGCTGTGATTAGAGAGTGACTCTCATTGTGTTTCACAGAGAAACTTTTTTAAAAAATCTTAAGAATCAATACAGAGATAAAAGACTAGGAAATCTTATACAAAGGCTAGACGGAGTCTGGTCCAGCATGTTCCAAATAGAGCCAGGGATCTAGTATTATAAAGTTTCCAGTAAGAGTATAATAATGCCAAAAATCAGAGTCAAAGGTGTTAGGAGTCTATGGTTTTCAGAATCAAGGTATTGACTATATACCTACATTTACTGAGCTATTAATACATGCCAAATAATGTAATAAATATAGATTTTTACAAATTAAATCCTCCCCAAATCATAATTCTCTGATAGAAAACCCTCTTTTTACAAATAAGGAAGGTAAATTTTTGTGATCTTATCAGATTAACAAAGGATTTTAAATTAAGTATACATTTATGTTTCAGGTTCCATGGTGGGTGAATGGGTTGTAAAAGTAAAAACAATAACAATCCTGCTATCATAATTCTTAAAGCCCCTTGAGAAAGTGGACCCATAAACATAATTTTAAAACAATATGCTGAGTGAATGTGGTACGAAGAGTGTGCTATAGGAGCAAGCATATTCATACAGCCTCTTCAGCCTTAATTGCTTCTTTCCATTAAAAACCTGTCTATTATGTAGTCCTGCCTACCTATCTGCTTATGGAAGTAGAGCAATACTCCTTTTTCTTCTATTCTGAAATGTTATAAAAGAGAAAAGAGAAACACAATTTATAACAAAATAATATTCCAACATAAAAGTGCTCAAAAGGAACTATATTAGAAGTCAATACTTCTACTTTCATTTTCTGTAATTACCCAAGGAAGAGGGTGTGTGTGTGTGTGTGTGTGTGTGTGTGTGGAAGATAACCTTAGAGAGAATCATGCTCTAATTTGGTTCCTGAAAGTAAAAGTAACAGCTTCATATTAGTCATTGAAAAAGAACCAAAGATGTATCAGAATCATTTTTTGACAGGTTAGCTATTGAAAGGACTGCCAAGGTTAAACCAGTCACTTGGGAAGGACTCTCCCAGTGTTGTTTTCGGCAATGACTAGAACACCCTGTCATTTGAAGCCTGTCTCCACCCACAGCTGTATAGCCTAAGAGAGGGATTGAAGCTCCTCTTTGCTACTGATGCAGTGAGCTCCCAATTTCCCACCCTGATAACTTCAAAGATATTTCTTGCTCAGGTGCAGTTTGCACTTTCTGCTGAAGCACATGTCTCCTTCCAGCACTGGCATGCATCAGTGTTGCAAGCAAGACACCCTTGGTAGCAGGTCCCCATGAGCTCTGCACCAGGAACTTTCTGAATGTTACTTGACTGACCTTTGCAGCTCAACCTCCAAAAAGTATGGAAGCCTGTAATCCCTTGAGATAAACCTTCTACTACTCTAGGTATTTAGAGGACTTTCCATTATCTGGCCCAACCATGGCTGACCTACACTACAAGCTATAGTTGAGATGTGCCTAGGCTAGGTTAACGTGTGGGGAAGTCACAAAGGCTTCAGGGAGAAGGTATGCACTTGAATCAGGAGAGTCAAATAGGCAGTAATCAAATAGAAAAATAACTCATTTAGGGGGTTTTGTGGGGAGTGGTATCATCACATGGCAGAGAATGAAGAGAAGTGAGCTCTCTTGTGGGCCTTTACGGGCATTCATCTCATTCATTAGGGCTCCATCTTCAGGATTTCATCTAATCTTAATTATCTCCCTAGGCCCTATTTCCTAATACCATCTCATTGGTGGATAAAATTTCAACATGAATTTTGGGGGAGATGCAAGCTTCAGTTCATAACACCTGTCAGTGATTTAGTGATTAAAAGAAAACACAACTAAAAGAAACAGCCACAACATTGCAAACAGCCACAGTCAGAAAGTTATGAAATGGTAATGGGCAGATGCCTGGGTGGCTCAATTGGCTAAGGTCTTACTCTTGGTTTTGGCTCAGGTCATGATCTCAGGGTTCATAAGTCCCAGCCACGTGTAGGACTCTGCACTAACAGTGAGGAGCCTGCTTGTGATTCTGTCTCCCTCACTCTCTGCCCCCATCCCACTCATGTTTCTGCTATCGCGTACGCGCTCTCTCTCTCTTTCTCTGTCTCTCTCAAAAATGAATAAAAATTTAAAAAAAATCATAATGAGCAATGCATTCATAGTATGTGGCCATGTTAGATTTTGATGAGATTTTCTCATTCAGTAGATCAGAATAATTATATTGAGAAATAATAATAGTAATAATAGCTGATCTTTATTTCATTTAGTCCTTAAATAATCTTGGAGGCTCATGACCCATTTATGGTAAACAACCTTTGACCTTTCATTAGGAAAATAGCAAATATAACAAAATTTTTGTATAACCGTATTTCATTATCATATGTATATGTTTATATGTATAAACTGCCTTCATATCTATTAATTAATTTGCCAAAGTTCTAACTTCATTTGAAGACATTTTCCTTAATCATAATGAAAGCAATATCCATGACTTATTTGGTACCTACTCTCTGCTTGACACATTTTCTCATTCTGTCCCACTCAGCTCCCCCCACCTCACCCTCACACTCATAAACAGTGAGGTAATCACCATCTTCATAAGGAAACAAAAGCTCCAAAACACTGGTGTAAATTCATACCTTAATATTTCCCAGAGCCATTGCTTAGATGTCAGTCTTTTTTTTTTTTTTTTTTTGGTCCCCTCTACTAAACCCTGTTGTTGTCACACTGTGCTATGGCAGAAAGTTGATGGGACAGAAGAAAAGATCACCCGTCGTATTTTGTGACTGCTGTTAGAATGGACACTTAAATATTTACTTTCTGTCCTAAGCTTAAAGTCTAAGAAACCTCTAGTACTTTCCCATGAAACTAATTATTTGTAAATGGTTCCTTTCCTCTTTGACCAGGCACCACATTCACAAATTAAAGGGGTTGTTTAATTGATTACCCATTTGTTTCTGGAAGTGGCTTGTAATAGCAACTCCAGTGATCTAATACCATTACCCTAAGAGACTTCCATGGTGTTTTCACAATGTTTTATTCACTGGGGGGTGAGGATCTGGACTGCCGGAACATTGTCTATGTCAGTAACTTGCCATTTAGAGAAACCATTGATTTCTTCCGCTTCAGTCAACAAGCATTCCAGAGGTGAGCTCCTGTTCCGTCATTGGTTTTTCTCCAATGTAAGACTCCAGTGAGCTTTTGCCAACAGGAAACCTTTCTCTTTTCTCCTCCTACCTGTAAAGGCTGGTGCTGTAGGAGGCTGGAATATCTCCTGGCTGAGGAGTCAGAGTCAGAAGCCTGACTTGCAAAACATATTTATGCTAGAGGCAAAGAGTGCATGTAAAAATGAGCTGGCAATGTGTCCAGAAGATTCCCTTTCCTACTAAAAAGTTAGGAATGGACCTTTACAAATGTGGTGCCCTAGTCACAGCTGTTTGAGACGTTAGTCTTACCTCATTGAATAACCGTATTCCTTCGCTTTAACTTCCATTCCAGCCCTTCCTGTGGCTCCTAGAAATGCTCATCAGTTCTTTTCTCCTTTTCTTCATTTGTTCAATGTGTATTTGCTGAGATTCTGTTATGTGTCATTTCCTGCGCTCATCCCTGGAAAGTCAGACAAAACTCCAGGCCTTTACCGAGGGAAAAGTGACCTTCTGCTCTGGAAGAGGGAGCCAAAGAATCTGTGAATGCATGCGGTAGGCACCTTATGGCAGGAGAGCTAGGGAATGAAGAGAAAGGGTAATCAGGGGCGGGGAAACATTCTCCCACAGTCTCAGCTACTGCTTCTTGTTAGAGTCGGCAAAGTGGCATCTCTGCCACCCTCTGGCCTCTGTGTTTCAGTTTTCCAGGCACAGGGAGAGAGGGAAGGCATGCCATGACCCTGAATGCACATTACAGGTTGAACCTGCAGCATTTACCCTGTTTTCCACACCAAGAAGCACATCGAATGGAAGTTTTTTTTAAAGAAAAAATGGATATCAAAGTTGGTGTGCTGTGGAGAGTGCCTACAACAAGCCCAACAGGCTTATACTATGCTGGGCACTAGTCTCTTTATAATAAAGTCCTACCATCTCTGATTCCAGATTTAGGAAAAGTAGACAAAGTTTTAGGGAGCCCCAGGAAGCCACTCACTGGATTCTCCAGTATCCACTCTTAGATCCCTTCTTGGGAATGCCCGGAGTATATCCAATTTTTCGTCCCTTCCTACCTTTCTTCAGTTTCATTCAAAACCTATCATCTAGATGCCTATAATCTAAGACAGGCACTGTTTTATGTGCAGGGGAAAGGGCAGAAAACAGGACTGGTGAAATACTTTCTAGAAGAGAAGAGAGGGATGATGATTGGAGGCGAAAAATGTGAAATGGCAAGAAAGTGTCACGTGGAGAATTGGCATGAGAGCACAGAAACATAATAATCTGATGGCTATTCTCATTTGAATAGTTAAGGGGAACCATTTTCTTGGTAATATATAATCTAAAATCAAACGGATGGGAAAGGGCCAGACATAGCATAATGAGGGATCAGCCAGCGCAAAGACAACAGGCATGTTCTGGGAGCAGACAGATCACTTCTGTGGCTCCAGTAGAGTGGGTATAGGGGAGACTGGAAAAGAAGGTGATCACAGGGTGTGGTAGAGGTCAGCATACACGGAGATTCATGAGTTCTGTTAACAAGTTTGGCCTTTATTTGCTGTGTTCTAGGTAATATGAGAAGCTGTTGAAGATGTTCAGTCAGAAAGGCAGCAAAGCCAATTTATGTTCTAGATTAACCTTTCAAATGTGTTGTGCACATAGATTATTCCCTTGAGACTTTGTTACAGTGCAGATTCTGGCTCAGCGCATCTTGGGTGGGGACTGATATTCTGCATTTCTAACCAGCTCCCAGGTGGTGCTGCTGGTTCAAATTCAATCTTTAAGATAATGAGATTCTAGAAGATCACCGAATGTGATGGAGAGTGAGTTTCAGGGAGATAAGAGGACAAACAGGAAGGCTGGCTCGGAGACCCTTCCTGTGGCATTTCTAGTGAGGGACTCTGGTGACTTGGACAGTCTTGATGCTAGTAGAGAGGGAGTAAGTAGTTGTGTTCAGAATATGTTGTGCAAGTGGTCCTGACGTAGATTGCGGATGACTCGATTTAGAGAGATGAGGGAGGGAAAATGAGAAGTCAGTGAAAACTTCTAAAACTGTGGCTTGAACAGTGATGTAGATGGTGATGCCATTTGCAAAGACAAGGAAGAGAGGGAAGCAGACAGGACAGAGATTCCATCGGCCTGGTCCCCATCCCATCCCACATTTAGCACAGGACTTAGGTGAGAAAAATGTTTAAAAATATATTTTACCACCTGCCATAAATGCTAAAGATACGAAAGTCTGATGTCTGTTCCTTGAAGATTTTATCATCAAGCAATGGGGCACATGACAAATAATGATGCCAGTAATTGAGAAACTCATTGAAACGTGAGCTGCTCAAATTTCACATGCACATAAACAATGATAATTTAGTCACATGCTCCAAGGAAAAAGTATTATGGCAGAACCTGCTGAAAAGTCATAGCAATATCAGTTGAACTCCACATGCTTAAATCTGAGTATTCATTTTGAGCGGTAAGCTTCATAGAATTAAAGAGGAGAAAAAATTGTTTACACATAAAAACAACCAGCCCCAAATGGATTTTTATTGCCTATGTGTTGTAAGAAAAGTTAGTCCCCCCCTCTGCTTTTTCGAATGTGATTAATGAGATGGGAAACATCTCCTCAAATTTAAAAATGTCTTAAGTTACAAGGAAATACCATAATATATCCAGGGAATTAGAAGCCAGCAGGTTCGTAGCTTCTAAGATCAGGGGCCAGAGTTCGTTCCCTGAGGTGTGTTAAAGGAGTATTAACTAATCCTCTAGAGAAGCCGTGTTTGAAGATGCTGATTTTTACTTCACAAGCACTGCTGTTTGAAATGGGAAATATTCTTGAGCTTTCATAGAAATCTGTGAGTCTGATCAAGGGCTAGACAGAAAGTCTGCTAACAATGACGGCCACGGTAATTTGTTTGGTCTCAGATCTTGCCTAACAGAAGGAGAAGAGTTGACAGAGAAACTCCATCTTATGCCCAGCATAGTAAAACCACCCTAATTGGTAGCAAAACCTTGGCAGTTAAGCAATCATCCCAATTATCTGGAGCTGTATGGCTGGAGGACATTTGATTTTCACAGAGTTATTGTTTAAAAAATATCAACTCACGCCAGTAATTGGAAGATGATTGTAGGCCGAGTTATAAGTAACAGGAATATTTCTGAGAAAGGGATGAAGGGTGGAGGAGATACAGAAGTGTGTTTGGGAGAGTGGGGGAGGCCGTTCATCTGCTGAACTGTTTCTGAAGAGCAGTCGGAGAACTGCAAGATGAAAGTGAAAGAATTTCTCCTTTCTTCTTAGCTGAATATAAAACATAGTTGGTTGGTAATTCACAGGCAAACCTTTCTTTGGGAAATATACAAGCCAAGTTCTGCTCATTTAGAAAGAATAAAGACCTCTAGGTTTTATAAAATGTGTTATGGTTTACAAAGCGAAGCCATTCTTCCTGGTAGTTAATCATTCTCTGTGGCCCCAGAACCTGAGTGACTTTAACTATATTGTATTTGAGGTAGCTCTTGACCCCACTGGGCTTTCCACGGTTACTGTAGCACTCCTTAATAGGTCCTCCAACCACACTGAATGAATGAATGAACGAATGAATGAATGAACAAATGAAAGTGTTTTCGAAGTCACCGTCTCATTTGACCCTGTAACTAGGATTTTTAACTTAACATTTAAAAGGAAGGAGAATCAAATCAACTGTTCTGACTAGGAATGTTACAGTTCAGTGGCGTGAATTTTCAGGTGTGGAGCCAAGGCTAGAATACAGTTGTTTTGATTCCAGAACTTTCCCTTTTTTCCATTTTTACTTAGAGATTTCCTGGGACAAAAATTGAATAGGCTTCCTCACTACACAGCCGGGACAGGAGTGAAACAGTCACTTGATTACTTTAAACAGCCCTTTTCCTAGAAGTAGGTTTTGTTTCCTCAAAGTCCTATCCTCTGCCAACCGCCCACGTCATTGAGTGATTTGTGGTATCTCTGTTAAAAGATCCCACATGAAACGATGCTCAGCATCCCTCCTCATCAGGGAAGTACAAATCAAAACCACACTGAGATACCACCTCATGCCAGTCAGAGTGGCTAAAATGAGCAAATCAGAGAACTCTAGATGCTGGCGAGGATGTGGAGAAACGGGCACCCTCCTACACTGTTGGTGGGAATGTAAACTGGTACAGCCCCTCTGGAAAACAGGGTGGAGGTTCCTCAGGAAACTAACAATAGAACTCCCTATGACCCAGCAATAGCACTGCTAGGAATTTACCCAAGGGATACAGAAATGCTGAGGCATAGGAGCACATGTACCCCAATGTTCATAGCAGCACTCGCCACAATAGCTAAAACATGGAAAGAGCCCAAGTGTCCATCAACAGATGAATGGATCAAGAAGATGTGGTTTATCTATACCATGGAATACTACATGGCAATGAGAAACAATGACATCTGGCCATGTGTAGCAACATGGATGGACCTTGAGGGTGTTATGCTGAGTGAAATAAGTCAGGCAGAGAAGGACAAATATCATATGTTTGCACGTATAGGAGGATTAGGAGAAACTTGATGGAGGAACAAGGGGGAGAAGAAGGGGGGAAATGGTGGGGGAAAGGGAGAGAGGCAAACCATGAGAGGCTCTTGAATGCTGACAAAAACTGAGGACTGATGGATGTGGGGGGGAGGGGGGGATGGGCATAGAGGAGGACACTTATGGGGATGAGCACTGAATGTTATGTGGAAACTAATTTGACAATAAACTATTTGTAAAAAAAAAATATAAAAATAAAAGTGATTCCAAGTAAAATAAAAAAAAAAAACAAAAGATCCCAGTAACCAGGGATGTCCATTTCAACATTTTAAATTACCTTAAAGGAAAGGGAAAAAAAGGAATTTATCTATAGAAAATACATATTGTGATCCAGGCTTTTAATGTATGCTCCTCTGTGTAGTGTCTCTTATTTATATTTATAGAACACACACACACACACACACACACACACACACAACACACACACACACACACACACACACACACAGTAAAAATCACTCACAGTCTCACCACTATTCAAATACTTATAAAATATGAAGTCAAAATCTCTGCTGCTTCAATCTCACCCAACCCCCATTTTATCTAGATTCTTCTAGACTTTTTCTAATGCCTTTCAGATAGGAGCATCCCCTACTAATTTCTGTCTCTGTTCCCTTATATTCTTACCTACAACAAAATGGGAAAAATTATACTTACTTATCAGCAACTCTTTCTTTCTTTCTTTCTTTCTTTCTTTCTTTCTTTCTTTCTTTCTTTCTTTCTTTCTTTCTTTTCTTCCACTTAATTATACATCATTCATAGCCACAGGATTTTTAACCTTCACTATAACCTTGGAGAGAAAGTGTGATTAGCCACACAAGGACATTGAAGATCAGGAATTTCAAAATTTTTGCCAAGGCCACAGAGTAGATAGCAAAGTACAGACCCAACTCACCCTTCTTCCACAGCCTGCAGTCTTCCATAAAGCAGGGAGTCTCCCTCAGAGCAGAGAGAATAAACCAGCCCCTTCCCTTCATTGTTTTATGCACAGTCTGCTGATTAACATCAGACGTACTAAGTCTATACTGTGTTTGGATCTCCTCCATCCCAACTTGGGTGTCCCTGAAATCCACCTGTTACTGAGCCCACTCCAAAAGCAAAGGCTGTGAACGTTTAGAGAGGCACAGCCGGCAGAGGCAGCTGCAGGAATAGTCGAGATTGGCATTCTCTCTGAGGCTGACAGTAACCACAGTGATGCTGGGGAGATGCCCGTGGCTCCAGAGCCGATTCCCTGTGCCCTGTTGCTGGCGTCAGGGTGATTCCAGACCTGGTCATGTGCATCCAGGCGTTGTTCACTTAGTGCTGGGTTAACATGGTGGCGTTGACATCTGAACCACACCATATGCTTTGGTTTTATGTTGACTCCTGCATGCTAGGGTTGGGCTTTTCGAGTAGACTCTTTCTGTCTTATCCTTAAGGCAATGAGATATACTCCAGTCTCAAGCATGTCACTTAATTAGCATGCACGCCCAGCTTTTAATGACTAGCTCTCTGCTTGGCACACAGATGCTGTTCCACCCCTTTTGGCTGATAGACTGAATGAATAGATGATTGGGTAATACTGCCAGATCTTCATATAGATTTTTGGCTGCTAACAGGCACTGAGGTCAGAACTTTAAGACATCCCACTCAAAACTCCTTGACTGAGACTTCTGTAGCATAAAGGAAGGAAGATTCGACTTGGAAAAAGGAAACTGGGGTTCTTGTCTGTGATCTATTTATGGCTATAGGACTATAGATGAGTAATCTATGTCACAGACTTTTTATTTTCATAAAAAAAAGGGACGAGATACTCATGCAATAGCTCTTTTTCAGAGTTCTCATGTGCAGTGAATGAAAATAAATGTCAATGTGGTTTCCTAACTAAGCACATCAAATAAAACAAATCAATGTCAGGTATATAGAATTTTTCATCTAATGATTTGAAACTACACAAAAGATCGGGCACAGTCTTTGTTGTTAAGATACTTTAAAAATAATTATAGCAGCAGGGTAAATGTGAAATCATTGGAAACACAGAATTTCACTAATGTACAAGCAGCCAGGTGAGCATTAAGGCGCACTGGCAGTTGAATTGGATTTATCAAAGATACCTTCTAAAGCAGATGGAGTTGATGAACACAGTGGTGCTCACATAGCCTGAAAGGTAACTAATTTCTGCAAGCTTTTTCCAGCTTGTACAAATGCTGAAATTAATTTCTCTTGACTGTTGCTGCTGTGGGCTCTGAAAACCATGTGGATTCTGTTTCCTAAGTCTTTCTTTACAAAGGTTCTTTAAGTAAAGCCAACGTGCCCATACTTCACAGGATAGATGGAAAAGTGAGTCAGTCGTTAGCTACAAGGCGTCCCAGACCATCTCTTTCTCCATGCCTTGCTCTCTCTTTCTGGTTCACTACTCATCTTGGTTTCAGATAACGGTTTCTGACTTCTCCTTTGTCTTGAGATTTTTTCTCTGCCTTGATTCTCTGCAAGTGTCATAGCAGAAAAGATAACCTGACTCTCACATGGACTCTGTGTCTTCTCATTGTATGAGGGAAAGGAGAGGTATTTCATGATTTTCACTGAGTGCATGGAGGTATGCAAGGTCAATAGCAGTGTTCTTATTTACCATTTGTAATGGTTCCTCTTTTACATCTCCATTTGTTCTTTTCTTTAACTGCTAGGGGAACAATTCAGCCTTTACTTTTGTACACTAGGTGATCTGAGGTATTTTCCATGTAAATGTACATCTAGTAAGACTGGAAAAAATATTTTTAAAGAAAAGATAAAAACCCAAGTGATCAAAATGGAGGGAGGAGCAGGAAAAGAATCTATGGAAGACCAAGGCAGCAAAATGTTAATGTCAGTTGAATCCATCATTTATGTCTACATTTCCCCCCTTCTAAAGAAAAGACACTTTATGTGTTATAAAGCTCTCATTTTTTTACCTAGTAAGAAACAGAGAGGTTCATAAATTAAAAACAGGTTGTATCTTGGTTTGAGTTTGGAGGGAAAAAAAATTCCTAGTAGATTCACATAGGGGATTTTGAATAAAAACAATAAAGACAATATTTCCAATCCTTGTATTTCTCCTTTCTCTCAAAATAAAAGTGCTCCTGTATTCCACATGTCACTATTTCTAATGTTGAAACTCTGTAAAATTTGAGAAAATGCATTGTGTTTTGTTCTGCACAAGTAATTCTATACATACCAGAAAGAGAGGATTTACCATAAAGCAAATGATGCTTAAGCTTCAGAGGCCCTCATAGACCTGGGCCCTTTCAAAGATCCTGCCCTGAATTTGCATTTGCAGTTTATTCTGTTTTTCTTAAGGAGCGTCCTCTTAACTGTTTGTCATCACCCACTAAACCTGTATCTACTTCAAATATCATATAATCTAGGTTATCTCTTTAACCTACAGTAGTTGTAGAATTTGAGGAAGGACTAATAGACAAATTTTATTGATAAGCTTTCTAAAATATCAGTTGTCAACTCTGGGCTGTTAACATTAGCTATATGGTGGTCAAAAATAACTGAGCTCTCATACCAATATCCAAAGGAAAGCTATTCATTGGAAAGTATCCAGAAACCCTCAATAATTTGGTTTTATTCAATGGCTCTTTATTAAAGCTCACAGTAGATTCATCACTGTGTTAAATGCAGTCAAGGGCATGGTCCCAAATTTTAAGGAACTTCAGGTCTAGTAGGAAATAAATACGCATAACAATATAACATTATGAGTACTATAATTGTAGTATATATAAGGAGTAATGAGAGAGTTAAGAAAAAAATACGAAAATTAGGCTGAACTTTGCTGGAAGTGTTAGAAAGGGACTCATCCAATAATAGAATTAACAAATGTAACATTTTTTTTGCTATGAAAAGTGATAATTACCCTAAATTTCCTAGTCACTTTAGGTATATTTATTAAATACTTGGTAGTGATCCTTTAGGATAGTGAGAGAGAAGTAGCCAATCAAAAGAGTGTAGGAGAGCATTTAGATATATGCAAATTATTTGGGAAGGTAAAGGGATATGAGGTATTTATGGCTTTAGCCTCAGGAAAGGGAGAAAGGTTAAGATGGCAGAGCTAACTGGGCCAGGTCAGAGGATCCTGAGGGGTCCTGTGGTGCTGTGCGCAGATATCTGATTCACAGAGAAGGTCATCTGAGCTAAGTATTTTCAAGTAAACAAGGGTACCACCAAGGTTTTTCTAAAACTTAGAAACTAAGTTTTCTAAGTAAACTATCAACTTATATTGCATCTCCTGAGCCATGATTATGTGGAATCAGTAATACATCTATTGAATCTTTTTGTGTTTACTTGGGTGTCCTGTTTCATTGCCAGTAAATCTGGTGCTCTGATATATTCTTCGATACACAAGGACTCAACCAGCTTTCATCTCATGGTGGGCTATCTAGAGTCCTTCAGTGCTGATGTTCCTACTGCTAATATAGGAATCCCAGTATTGTCAGGGACATCAGGGAAACCTTTGCATCTACTGCAGTGGTCTGTTGGAATACCTTCTTGTGTCCGGAATGCTGGTCTATTGAAACAGAAGCTCAGAAATATCTCTACTGTTGTTCCTGTAAACCAGTTGTTCCAGAATGGTTGAGGTTCTGCCATTATATCCCCATGCCAAGGCCTGGTGTCCTAGCTAAAATGTGAGCACCAAAGCATCGCCATGTTCATTTCCTCTGCACCTGCCAGATCACAGACATGTAAGAGCTATCTGTCACATGTGGTGGCTAACCTTGATCCTACTCCTGTTCTTTACACTACGGTTAGTGGAGATAATTATCTTATCACTGTAGTTCACCAAAGAGAAAGATAGAATGATGACTTTCTTGGAGTTATATTCAGTTACAAGTGGCTCATTCCAGAATGCGCTTCAGCATTATATTTCTTCATATTCATTTATGTCATCAGTTCTCCCAGGGCACCTCAATGGTGCAGCAGGAGAGGGTCCAGAGTCTGTTCCTTCTCCAAGACCCCTTAGCTAAGTACAGGACCTAGCATGCCGGCCCCAACTCTTCCCAGGAATGTGGTAATATTTATCTGAGAAGCCTGTTTGCCTAGCCTTGTATATATATCTTGACTAGACAAACCTGAGTCATTCAGAAAGACTTGCTGGTAGAACAGATAAGACTTTGTATCCTTTCTTCTTCTTGATTTCCTCATGACACCCTCCCACGTGCCCCTCATTTCTCAGCACCCTTCAAACTTCGCATACCAGTAATTTATCTTTATGAAGAAAAAAAAGTGCAACCTCACCACATAACACAGAGACCCACATACATATTAGTTTATATCTAAGGCACACACACATAAACCTCAAGGAGTCTGTGGTCTCACAGGGAAAAAAAGAATCTGAATACGTGTTTATAAAATATTGTGATACCGTTAGAAATATGGACTGTAATGAAACAACACTTTGAAGACTTGTGGAAATAACACTTCCTTGAAACAAATGCAGCAAAACACACATTTTAATGGATTACCTTTGTGCCGGACAGATAAGTAGACTGTTTAGCAAAGCACAGAGCATGGAGTTAGGAAGGTTTTAGTCTTTCAGATTGGATCTGGAACCCCGTATTTGCAGGTACTTCTAAATTGAAATCATTCCACCTCCACAAAAATGAAAGCCATCGCACGTCTTCCTGTCTCAGCAACTTTTGCTGGGAAGTTGCCCAGACCTGAATAATATCAGATCCTGTATTTTCCTTTATAAGAAGAAAAAAAATTATATGACTCAATAAAAACTGTCCCTGAAGAACAGAATTAATGTATTTCAGTGACAATCTGTTATTGTGCTGTTTTATAAATGAGTTAATTAAAATTCAAGGGATCCTGAGTTCCACATTCCCGCTCCCCCCCATTGCTCTCCTGTGTTTACTACACAACTTGTTGAGTTACCTAATCTAAAGTTGTTGTTGTTGTTGTTGTTTTTGTATGAATCTGAGTTACGACCTTTGAATGGTAAGAATCAGGTGAGCCAGTGATAAATGATTCTAAATGTTAAAAATTTTAGGATTTTTTTTAGCATTCAGAATCAGTGTTCACATCTCCCAATGCATTTCAAAACTAAATGGTTAAACACTTTTATTCTAAAATATATTACATTTAAATTAAATTCAACTCAAAATAAAAGAGGAAGAGGAGGAGGTGAGAAAATCATGACATAGGGAGGTTAGTGATTTTCTCAGTGTCACCAAGCACCTACTGGAGTTAGGTCCATTCAAACCAACATATTTCTGTTTCCAGACCTTTTCTCTTTAAGAATCACCAGGGTTCTGAGGGTTGCTGAGGGAAGGTGGGTGGGGGAATGGGCTAAATGGATGATGGGCATTAAGGAGGACACTTGCTGGGATGAGCACTGGGTGTTGTATGTAAGTGATGAATCACTGAGTTCTACTCCATAAAGCAATACTACATGTATGTTAACTAACTTGAATTTAAATAAATACATTTTAAAAAAATACTGTGATCACCCCCTCCGCAGAAAAAAATTTACCAGGCTAAGCAGTTATTATTATATCCAGATACTATTCTGAGTCCCTTACAAATATTGTCATTCAATCCTCAGCACAATCCTATGGGGCAAGACAGTCATAATCTCCATGTTACAGATGGGGAGAATGAGGGACACAGCATCTCTACATAGCAGAGCTGGGATTTGAACCTGTGCAGTCTGAAGGTAGTAGCAGGTCTCTTACCCTCTGTGATGTACTGTCTTCCCACTGTGCTTGGAGGTTGTTTATCACACCTGTGTTCCAGGATCATGTGGGATATTTTAAAACTCTCTGGCCTCAATTCAGATCAATGAAGTGAGACTCTCTGGAGGTTAGACCAGGGGATGAGTCTGTTTTCCAAGCTCCCCAATTGATTGCATTTGCAGTCAGGCTTGAGAACCTCTGCTCCAGGAAGCTTCAGCAGAGCACAGTGGGCTGGAGCAAGAACTGAGCAATCTGATGGTCCTGGATCTGATTCTTTATCTCTTCACACACTAGGATTGTAACAATGAGGGAGTTACCTTGCTTGCTGTGATTTTTCTCATCTATCAGCTGGGAATAGTAATATATCATATCTACTTGAATGTTCTAACCACAACATTTAGAAATTGTATCACATTTACTGGCATCTGATAAACATATAATAGATATTCTCTAAGAAGATCTTCTTGCATCCTTTCATAGGGAAATAAATCAACCTGGAGAGGGTTTGGACTGCAGTAATTTGATGGGATTTGGTAGGCTAAGACAGGTTGATGATCAGGATTCTGCCTTATTCTCTCTTTTACAGTATTTTGTTTCATGGTTTTTAGATGTCCAGAGTCACTAGGAAATCCATGACTGTTGATTCATAACTCTGACTCACATGTTGCAATTATTATTTTTACATAACTTTTATATTTAAAGGTTTATAACTAAAATTTGAGTATAATTTATATACACCAAATACTGGTTTAGCAGTGGGCACATGTTATTCTGTTAAATATTTATATTGTGTCTATGAATTTGTTACATTTTTTCAAGTTTTACCTGTAGGATATTGAGACACAGTAGTATGAGATAGTTTTTTGGTGGTTTTTTTTTTTTTTTTTTTTTTTTTTTTTTTTTTTTTTTTTTTTTTTTTTTTTTTTTTTTTTTTTTGTTCCTCACTCCTGTTCTGTCCTCAACCACTCTAACCCCTTTAAGGTTTTTCTTCCAATAGTATCTTAGTTCTGTAAGCCATATCTGGATTAGTCAGCATTTGTCACTGTAATGCTGCGTAATGAAAAACAGCACAAAACAAGATTCAGCGTTCTTTAAAAAATCATTGTTTTGTATTTGTGTTCTCATTCATGCAGCTGCAGCTTGGCAGTGGTTTATCTGAATTGGTTGGATTTGTCTGTCTGGCTGCAAGCCCAGGAGCAGTTCATGTCAGCTTCATGTGTCTCTCATTCTTCTGGGACTCCAGGCCACTTAGGATATGTTCTTACGTGATCACAGCAGAACTGATAGAGGGGGCAAGCACAAAACCACAACTTATGAGGCTCAGATCCAAGGTGGCCCACTTCCACTTCCAATCACACCATATTGATCAAACACTAATGAGAAGGGATGTATTCTCTGCCTCTTATAGGAGGAACTGCAAAGTCAAATAGCAAAGGGCAGAGATGCAGGGAGTGGTAAAGAATCGCAGTCAGTTCGTAAGTGGTGTATCTAATAGTTGAAACTGAAACCTCTCTTGATACAGAATTGAGTGTCTTTTGTGAAATCATTCACTGAGAAACTAGGACTGATAATTTTTAATTTTGGAAGGCTAAGGAGAATGGCCAAATGAATCCTCCTGGGCTCTTTCACTCCCTTTAGCTGCTAAAGTTAGCATTAATAATGTTATTAGTCTTAATTTATAGGATCCCCCAAATGTGAATGATTACTGATCACATATATATCGATGACCTATCTATAGACAGTCAGATATATGCATGTTAGTCGGAAGGGATTACCTGTCTATACAAACTCACAATTACTTTAGAGATTATAGTAATGATAGGCTACTTCTCCTTCGCTTTTAAACTTTATACCCACTAATATTACAAGCTCTACTTGAATTTCAGAAATCAAGTTCGCATTCTTCAGTGCATAGATGAAGATAATTCTGTTTGCTTTCTATGGTATTCCAATGAAGATATAGCTCTTCTCCATTTTTGTATATATTCCAAAGCATTTGTTAACGTGATGAAAACATTTTGTAGGAGAAAAGCAAACAACTTAGCTATAAATGAGTGTTAAAAAACAACACTATGATGTATTTTAAAAAGGAAATTGTGAAAAAAGGTGTCATATATCTATATCTATCTATCTATCATCTATCTATCTATCTCTCTATCTATCTATCTATCTACCTATCTATCTATCTATCTATAATCTGGAGAGAGAGATGGCACTCTCCTTTTTTAAGTTGGAATATGAATTTAATAAAATTGTGAAGGAAATACTGTACCTTAAAACCTGACCTTATTGTTTCCATTTAACCAAGAAATAGTTCTTTGGTAAGTTGCTTTACCCCTGATTTTGCATGTGTTTCATTCTTAAAATTTGGGGGTATAGGAGTAGAAGAAAGGGGATTTTCTAATATCTTTAGCTCTGAAAAAAAAATCTCAGCATGAATAAAAAAGGCCTAAGAAATACTTTTCAGTTTCCCTTAAAGCCAAGATATATTAATCATATTGAACCAACAAAGGGGCTACTCCCTGATATGAAATTCATTTTCCATAGTGATTCTATCTCTTTAGATATAGATTGTTATGTATTTAAATGTTGGATTAAAAGCCAAACCTATCTGAAGCTCTGTAGGTTTTCAAATCAGTAACAGAGCAGAACATGAATGGTGTTTTTAGATTCCACAAAAGAATCAATCATTCTAGTAATAAATGTCAAAGTCTCTCATCTTTAATTCCTGTAAAAGAAGCCACAGTTGAGGCCTGAGTTTGCCAGATAATCTGATAGAGTGTTTTTATGTGTGGCTGACTTGTTTAGCCCTTAATAGAAACTCACAACTTTATTCTAAGGGATCAGCTGCAAGGAAGCTGCTTTAACAGAGAAAAGGCATTGTTGACCCATCAATGACTTGGACAAAACTTTCCTGTTTGGGTTGTTCCACTTTTTTTTTTTTAAGATGGAAAAATAGATGCGTCATTTAAATTTGAGGTTATGGACACCCACATTGGCTCCTGCTTGATCTCTAGACTGGATTATTCTCTGACATCATAAAACAGTGTGATCGTCTTACAATAATAGAGCTGGGAACACCATATGTAAAATTAAATTGAAGGGTGGTAGAGACTGCTCTCATTTCTGTTTTGCAGATTCTTTGGTGCCAAGGAAAAGAAATTCAGAGGATATACATGTAACTTTGCAACATACCTGACAGAGGTACGTGACTTTATACTCTACAAGATGCACCTCTTCAACCACTCAGTCCCCTGGAACAGCCACAACCATGGTCATACTGAGAATGACAATGATACTGCAAATATTTTTAAGCTTTTTATTGTAGAAAATTTAAAACATGTATTAAAATGCAGGGAACCCCATGTTCCCATCACTCATGGTCAATCTTGTTTCAAATCCACTTCCACCTATTTCTTTTTTTTTTTTATGTTTTTATTTATTTCTGAGAGAGAGGGAGGGACAGTATGAGCAGGGGTGAGTCAGAGAGGGAGACACAGAATTTGAAACAGGCTCCAGGCTCTGAGCTAGCTGTCAGCACAGAGCCTGATGTGGGGCTCAAAGCCACGAACTGTGAGATCATGACCTGAGCCGAAGTTGGACGCTCAACCGACGGAGCCACCCAGGTGCCCCTACTCCCACCTACTTCTGACTCAAGGTATTTTAAGAAAATGCCAGATAATCATATCACTTCATCCATAAATATTTCCTTAACTATTTCTCAAAGTTAAAGACTACTGTTAGCATAAGTATAATAGTTATCATGGCTAACATAATCATAATAATTAATTCATGTCATAAAATATCCAGCCAGTATTTACATTTTCTAAATTATAATTCACATGCAGACATGCACACACACACATACTTATGCATCCCTACCCCACCTCCCCCCCCAACTTTTATACAGGCATGTTCCTCTTGTTTGAAACACGATTCGAAAAGGTTCATCAATTGTGATTGCTTGAGATGTCTCGTCAGCATCTTTTTTTTAAGTTTATTTATTTATTTTGAAAGAGAGAGAAAGAGAGAGACAGAGACAGAGACAGAGAGAGAGAGAGAGACAGAGAGAGAGAGAGAGACAGAGAGAGAGAGACAGAGAGAGAGAAGGACTGGGATAGAGGGATTGGAGAGAGAAAATCCCAACCAGGCTCTGTGCTGTTGGCGCAGAGCCAGATATGGGCCTTGATCTCACGAATCATGAGATCATAAATTGAGCCAAAATCAAGATCGGACACTTAACTGAGTGAGCGACCCAGGTACCCCTGTATCTTTTAATTTACAGTTTCTTCCTCCATGTCTGTTCTCTTTGCAGTTAATTCATTGACAAAATTTAGTGTGTCCTATAGTCCCCCCACAAGCTGGATGGTGCTGATTGCATCTCTGTGGTATCGACTCACATTTTTGTTTGTTCCCTACATTTCCTGTAAATTGGTAGTTAGATCTTAAAGCTTGCAGATTTTTGTTTTGTTTTGTAAGAATATTTCTTTCAGATGGGACATATCTGAGCCCTTAGTTAGCCACCATTGGTGATCATTGCCTGACTCTAGGTTTTCATGAGAGGCTGAAAAATGGTGCTTATCGAATACAACCATGTTTTCCTCATCTATTAACTTAAATAGTTCCTAAGGACAGTCTCCCCTATTCAATAGTTTAGATAACTCCATTATATTTTTATAGGAAATCAAGTTAAATATTTACTTTTTTAATTTACTAGTTTTTAAAATAACTCACTTTCCTTGCAAACTCCAAAGATCTACCAATGCCTTAACATGATCATCATCATGATCATCTCAAGGATTTAAACACAATTGATAATGTTTAAATCCTCCAGTTATTATTGATCTCAGAAATAAAATGTCTCAACTTAGACCAGTAGCTTCTAGCTAACTCCAAAGCCTTTTAACTCCACCAAAGTAGTATTTGAAATGTTCCTTGCTTGTCATCTGGATGACAAGATATTCCATGAGCATCTTGTACATTTGCTGTTGTAGACTTCAAATTACATGTTTGCAAGGTGCCCTGGTTCCTTTTAGTGGCAGATGGTAGTTGGAGACAAAATCTGGGTACTGCGGTTGTTTATTGCCACTGGGTCAGCCACTGTTTAGAAGACCTTTCAGCAGGCAGAGCTGGGATGTATGTATTTGTATTTCAAGAAGTGCTTTACAAATTTATATTGATGTAATTCAAATTCTGGATTTCAGTTGTCGCTTAACCTCTTCCATATTCCCTCTGCATTTCCTTTTCTGTTTTGAAAGTCAGTTCTTAAAGGTGTCGAAAGAATCAACCATTTCCTTATCCCACTGTTGTCACAGAATAATATTAACACTACTGACAACAATATGACTGAAAAGTTTTAATGTGTTTCATGCTTATTTTTGTCCTCAGGACATAAACTGCTTAGGATATACCTCATTAGGGATAGATGGTCAATTTAGAGTTTTCACAGCCACTTAGAGTTGTTCTTCTCTCACTGTTTTAACATCAGCCTCATTCACAATTAGCTCATTTGTTTCATTTTGCTTCTGCTTTTTAGGACTTTTCAAACGTTATTTCTGCTTGAAACTCATGTAAAATATACCAGGTTCCAAAAACAGGTCACTGTAATAACATACATATTAAGAGAAGTTTAGTCTCCATAACTATCCCAGTATTGCCTCCTGCCCTTTATAGGAAAACATTTGTTTTAACATTACTCTTTTATTTTGTTAGTTAGTGTTGTTCTGTGCAAATATTTATCTACCATTTCTCTCTTTATATACATACACATAACGGAATTTATCTACCATTTTTCTCTTTACATACATACACACATCAGAAATGGCAAAGCTTTATATGCACTTACCTCTGTCTGACTTTTTCAGTTAACCTTAAATGCTGAGTATCATGCCAGGTTAATATACCCAGATATACTCATGCCATTTTTTTTCAGCTGCGTTTTCCTCAGAGCTACGTTGCATGGATATGGAATGGTTTATTCAGTGGGCCCCTTTTTGCTGGACAATTTGGCTTCTTTCAATATTTTATCGTTACAAATACTAATTCAATAAATAGCCTTTTCTTAATTTTGCTTCTCTAATTTTTGTATATATTGCCAATCCCTCTCCATAAGAGTAGTAACATTTTGCATTCCCATTAGCAATATCTGAGAGTACTTTTCCTCACAGCTTTGCCAACAGAGTCTGTTGTCAAGCTTTTGATTTTTTGCCAATTTGATAAGTGAGAAATGCTAACTCGGGGAGGTATTAATTTGCATCTGTCTTATTATAAGTGAGGTTTAACATCTTTAATATGTTTAAGTTCCATTTGCATTTTTTCTGTGACATTTGCATTTTTTTCTATGAAGGTTATTTCATATTTCTAGCACATATCCTCTAAGGTAGCTGATATTTTTGCTTTCTGTTTTAAAAGTCTTTAAAACATTATAAATATTAACTTTATTTATAATTTATATTACAAATATTTTCTGCAGATTGTCATTTTATTTACTTCACATCTGATGTTTCTGCCATGCAATTTATTATTTACTTTTATACAATTAAATGTCAATAGCAGTTTTCATTGGGCTTCTCAGGTTTGAGTAATAGTTAGGGGAGTTTTATCACTCTATGGTTAGGAAGAAATTCACCCATGTACAAGACTGGATTTTATGAATAATTGACTACCTTATTTTACATCCATAAACTTTATTGGGAAGAGTATAATGAAAATATTACACCTAGACCTCTTTCTGGCTTTGCTGACAGCTAGTTCTGTGAGTATGATTATACTGCTAACAGAAACTGATACTCAAAGGGCTTGTCTAAAATTGGGTTAACTATAACTACCACCAGAGACGATTATTAGGATTAATTGAGAATATAAAATTGCATAGATGACTTCTTTATCATAGCAGGTTTTTCAAATTATTTGCTGACTCTGAGTTGCTTTTATGTATGAATTTATCATGTAAAAGATGTTACTGGGGCTTTGTTCTTCCAAAGGTAAAATCATTTTTTTGGCTCAAAATCTGTTATCACATTAAAAATCATAGCTTGATTTTGATTTGATATCATTTATATCAACTAAATTTCCATTTTTCACATCCTCAGTAAAAAAGAGACTATTATCTGTCACTTGTGGAAGGAATGAATGAATAAGTTTCAAGTAAAGATTAAAATAATAATTTTGTTTCAGTATCTCAGAAGCATGCACAAATTCTCAAATTTATTTTATAATATCCTTCACAACTTGATGATCCTCCTTAGTACGTAACTCTTCATCAGTTTCTTCCCATGGGCCTCATGCACCGGGCATTCAGGACTCCTTGCTGTTCTTGGAAACCCTTCTACCATTAGAGATTCATTCATTCCAAATTTTTCTTGAGTCCTTTTATACCAGGAGCTCTAAACTCTATACCCTGGAGTTTACAACTGGTGCCACCATACTTTCCTCTTGATGCTCCTTTGTTGAAATGGGCAGCATTTTTTCTCCTTGAAGACCACTGTTCAGCAATTTATAGACAGCATCTGGCTGTTGTCGCTATTCAATCTTGTATGCCCCATTGAATAAAGCCCTCTATTACATCAGGAATTTTTTAAACTAACTTTTTATTCAAGTATAACCTACTGCACAAAAGTACATAAATCAAAAGTATAGATCCAAGTGAGCCTTCATAGAGTTTAACAAATCTGTGTAACCAAAGCAAGATCAAGTCATAAGCCATTACAAACACTTGAGAATCTCCTTCATGCTCATTCCAGGTGAACACTAACCTGAAGGTAACCACTACCCTGAATTAAAACACCATAGATTGTTTTTGGCTCCCTCCCTCCCCATCTTTTTTCTGAAATTTATATGAATGGAATCTTATAACATATGCTCTTTCACTCCTGGAATTTTTTTTAGGAACATACAATTGATTCATACTTGCTTCTAGTTTTTAACTCACAGATGTTGCTGTATGAAGATTGTTGTACATTTTTTTGTTAAATATATAAGTGCACTTTTGTTGGGTATATTTTTAAGAACAAAACCAACGAGTTATTTGTGTGTGTGTGTGTGTGTGTTTATTTTTAGAGGATAATACCAAATAGTTTTCTAGAGTAGTTATAAAAATTTACAATCTGTATATAACAGCAGTATTATAGTTGTAGCCATAGTTCTGGTTATTTCACATCCTTGTCAGCATTTGGTTGTTAATTTTTTTTCTTTCTTCTTCCCCCCCTTCCTTTTTTTTTTTTTTTAAGTTTTTACTGCTTAGGTATCTCATTTTGGTTTGAACACCTTTTCATATATTTACAGCCATGTTGGGCATTTGGCTTTATGGGTGAATTCTATCAAACATTCAGAAAGGAATACTAATTCTTTTTAAACTCTTCCCCAAAAATAGAAGGAAAGGGAACATTTCCATACTCATTTTATGAGGCCAGTATCACCCTGATGCCGAAAACAAACAAAAAGAAAGACAACACATGAAAGAAAATTATAGGCCAATATCCTTGATGAACATGCATGCAAAAACTGAATACTAGCAAGCAAACCAAATCCAACAATGCATTGAAGGATCATTCATCATGACCAAGTGAAATTTATCCATGTAATGCAAGGATAGTTCAACATATGGAAATCAATTAAGTTGATCCAGCACATTAACAGAATTAAAAAAAAAAAAACAGTAAAAAACCGTACATGACTATTTCAATAGACATGGAAGGGGCATGTGATAATGTTGCATATCCATTCATAGATAAAACTCTCAACAAAATAGGTATAGAAGGAATTTACCTCAATACAACAAAGGCCATATGAAAAGCCCATTGCTAATATTATGATCAGTGGGGGGAAATTAAAACTTCATTTGTGATATTTGTAGAAGGCAAGGATGCTCATTCATATCACTTCTCTTCAACATAGTACTGGAAGATCTAGGCATAGAAATTAATCAAGAAGAAGAAATAAAAAGCACCCAAATAGGAAGCAGAAAAGTAAAATTACCTATGTATGTAGATGCCATGATCATAGATGTCAAAAACCCTAAAGACTCCCAATAGAAAGGCTATTAGAATCATGAAACAAATTCAGCAAAGTTGAAGGATACAAAATCAACACTTAAAAATCAGTTGGGTTTCTATGTACAAACAATGATTTATCCATAAAGGAAGTTAATAAAACAATTCCATTCACAATACCAACAATAATAAAGTATTGAAGAATAAACTTACCAAAAGAGATGAAAGACTTGTATACTGAAAATTATAAAATTTTGAGAGAGGAAATTTAAGAAGACACAGGTAAATGGAAAGACATCTCATATTCATGGATTGGAATATCATTAAAATGTCCATACTACAAAATGTAGCTTGCCTTTTTACTTTCTTAATTGTATCAGTCTTTTTCATTTAAATATTCTAGTATATTTTCTTCTTGAAACTACCTTGTGTCTTCACATTTATATTTAAAGGCCAACTGGAACATCCACATATGAAGGATGTAGCACACACATTGATGAGTGCATTAATGGCTTCTGCTGTTTTAAGATTCAGAAACTGCTAGATAATCATAGTTCTTAGAGAAATCAGAGTAATTCTTAGTGAGTCAGGGTGCATGAGTGGCTCAGTTGGTGAGCATCTGACTGTATAAATATTATATATGTATATTATATATTATATGTTTGTATTACATAATATAGATATAATATATATCAATTTTTATTTTAGAGACAGAGAGTGTCAGTAGGGGAAGAGGGGAAGAGGGAGAGAAAGAGAATCTTAATCAAATATCTCAGCATGGAGCCTGATGCAGGGCTTGATCCCATGACTCTGGGATCATGACCTGAGCTGAAATCAGGAGTTGGATGCCTAACCAACTGTGCCACTCAGATTCTCCTATAATATCAATTTTTTTAATTTACATTCTAGTTAGTTAACACATAGTGTAGTAGTGGTTTCAGGAGTGGAATTTAGTGATTCATCAATTATATGCTCATCATAATAAGTGCCCTCCTTAATACTCATCACCCATTTAGCCTATGCCCCACTAACCTCCCCTCTATCAACCGTCAGTTTGTCCTCTATAGTTAAGACTTCCCTTATGAGAACTTACAGTTAAGTTTGCCTCCCTCTCCTTTTTTTTTCCTTCCCCTGTGTTCATCTGTTTTGCTTCTTAAATTCTACATATGAATGAAATAATATGGTGTTTGTCTCTAGCTCCATCCATATCATTGCAAATGGCAAGATTTTTTTCTCTTGGATGGCTGAATAATATCTCATTATATATCTTATATAATATGTATAATATATATTTCATATATAGTGGCAAGATTTCATAATTTTTGATGGCTGAGTAATATTCCTTTGCATATATACATATATAGTACACACAGATACACACATACACACATACACTCACACCACATCTTTTTTATCCGTTCATCATTTGGTGGACTGTTGGAGGCCGGCTCCGGCTGGGGCCCAGGGGTCCCTGAAGGATGGACGGTGTCAGTGAGGGAGGGGTGAGAGAGCCATGAGAATCTTTCTGATCACCAGGCAGGCATCTCTGCTCTGACTGTCCACTCTGACTGGGGTTTAACTTTATTTTATAATTAAGTGTTTGGGGGCGGCACAGAAGTGGCATTTGCCTTAGACAATGATTTCTGATAACAAACTTCTTTGATATGTAAGAATTTCTGGGAACATAGATATGTAGAAGACTCATGCATAACGTTTACAATAGTGATTGAGGTAGGGGATTTAGATGCTTATCCTATGGGGAAGGAAGGCATCTTTAGCATTCAAGACAATGTTTTTAGCGTAAAAAGGGTGAAGTTACTTCTTTTTCGGCAGGGGTCAATAGCTTGTTTAAGGTGGAAGTATCAAGAAAAATAGGTCTTTCAGGAAACACCTTTGCTCCCATAATCACAAGAGAAGAAGTTCCTCAATAGGTTCCTTCACAGGGAGCAATCAGCATATTCAAGGCCAGAAAATGCTCCAAGCAGAAACAAGTGGGTGGGGGTGGATATCTGCCCTTAACTCTAAATTAGGCTCTTTGTCACAGGGCTAGACTCAATTGTAACTCTTGTGTTCTTAGCCCCCTTTATTATGTAAGTCTTGGATCTGCAAGGCCCATAGGAAGAGCCTTTTGACAATCATCCACAGAGCTTTCATCTGAAGTCTCTTGAAAAGGCAGGAATATGCTTTTCCTTATGAGGTATCTGTGTAGGGAATATCGGTCTGATCTGGAATATTGTGAAGCTTGGTCAATACCCACAGGCTCATTTCCAACATGAGCCAGTAGTAGCAGAAGGAAATACCAGTTTTCATTTCTCATGGCAGGAGTTGTGCAAGCTCTGCCATTTCCTCACTGTGACTGTCATCCAATGAGGCCAGTGCAGTAACCAGCAGTGGACATTTAGGCTTTTGCCATAATTTAGCTATTGTTGATAATGCTGCTATACAATTGGGGTGCATGTATCCCTTTGAATCAGTATATTTGTATCTTTTGGGTAAATACCTAGTAGTGCAACTACTGGGTCATAATGTAGTTCTATTTTTAACTTTTTGTGAAACCTCCATACTGTTCTCCAGAGTGGCTGCACCAGTTTGCATTCCCACCAACAGTGTAAGAGGGTTCCCCTTTCTCTGCATCCTTGCTAACATCTGTTGTTTCTTGTGTTGTTAATTTTAGCCATTCTGACAGATGTGAAGTGGTATCTCATCATGGTTTTGATTTGTATTTCTCTGATGATGAGTGATGTTGAGCATCTTTCCATCTGTCTATTAGCCATCTGGATGTCTTTTTTAAAAGCTTGTTTATTATGAGAGAGACAGAGTGTGAGCAGGAGAGGGTCAGAGAGAGAGGGGGAGAATCTCAAGCAGGTTCTGTACTGTTAGCACAGAGCCCAATGAAGGGCTCGATCTGACAAAGCTCTAAGATTATGACCTGAGCTGAAATCAATAGTTGGACACTAAACCAACTGAACCATCCAAGCATCCCTAGATGCCTTCTTTGGAAAACTGGCTTCTGCCCATTTCTTAGCTGGGATGATGTGTGTGTGTGTGTGTCGAGTTTGAGAAGTTCTTTATAGGTTTTGGATACTAGTCCTTTATCAGATATATGTCGTATTATGGGCAGAGCAAAAGTAGCTTCTTTACTGCCTCATTATGGTGTGTGAAGATTCCTCCTAGTCTCCAGGCACCTTATTTCCCTATTCCAGTTAAAGAAACAACTCTTCTTGTCTTTCATTGTCTGTTAACCTCTTCTTGACTAACTTTGTATATCTCACCACTGCAAAAGGTAGCAATTCTGTTATTATTTACAATGCCATGGCTCTTTGGAACCAGTTAATATAGAAACAATATAGATCTTCTTGCCTCAGCAATTCCCTGATACAATTTGTTTCATGCTGACTATATTATTGCTCATGACATTGCATCATCCTTCATGCTTCCTGTGAACACTGGCTTCCAGTGAATTTCTCAGAGATTGTCACTGTGCTTGGTTGATGATGATCACAAAGGCAAGTCTTACTCAGAGTACACAAGAAAACGTGAAAGATGATTTGTTTTGTTTGTGTTTTGGGGGGTGGGTATGTGTGACGTGAGTTTGACCCTTTGTAAACATAAAACAACACACCTTCCAAACAAGTCTTCTCAAACAGGCTATATTCATAGCACTTTTAGAATATCTCTTTCGATATACTGACACTCCTGCCTTCCACACAGTACCACTTACATGTTGGGTAGGCTAAAAGCATATGGTAGAGGAAAAACAGTCCAATTTGCATAAGGATTTTCTATCCTTCTCCTGGCACAGCTACCCCCATCCCCCAAGCAGGGGAGCACAGTCACCACATTGATCGGAGGCAGGAGAGAACATAAGAAAATCCCCTTGGTAATATGGAGCAAGAGTCTAGAAAATTCTGAGAAGAGATATGCATGACTATCCAAAAGGAATAATTGACCTATGATATGGAGCCTTCATGGGGATGAATGTAGTTACTGTCCTGGGTATTAGCAGCAGAAGTAGGGAAGGAGATAGCCATCAGGAAAAGGATTTCTGCCACTACCCTCACTGCCCTCAGGACTATAAACTGGAGGTCAGGTAGAAAGCAGAATGTGGAAGGACGAGAGCCAGTGACAAGCATCTACCCCACCAGGATTAACCCTGTAGGCTCCAGCCAATCCCAGGCCCATGAGGGGGACTTAGAAATTTTTAGGAAGCCATTATGGATACTGCTATCTTGACACTAAAAATGTCAGTCCAAAATGAGGTCCAGAGATGCTCTGAGCCATGGACTGAGGCAGGCCATGCTTACCCTGGTCTCAGAGTAGTGCTGTTGATAACAGTAGACAAATCTATGTTCGGTTCTAGATCTATAATTCTATAATTATGTGAATAAGGGCAAGTTCTCTCTCTCTCTAAAATAAAATTCTATTTATAGTTTGAATAATTCTCGTGACAATCAGAAGTCAAAATGGAAACCAATTGGGATGGCTTATTTAGTCACCAGTAGCTGTGACTGTACCATTATTTTAAAAAATTAATATTTTTTATTTTAATTTTTTAAAAATTTTTATTAAAAAATTTTAATGTTTATTTATTTTTTAAGAGAGAGAGCGACAGAATGCAAGCGGGAGAGGTGCAGAGAGAAAGGGAGACACAGAATTCAAAGCAGGCTCCAGGCTCTGAGCGGTTAGCACTGAACCCGACGGGGGCTTGAACTCATGGACTGCTAGATCATTACCTGAGCTGAAGTTGGACGCTCAACCAACTGAGCCACCTAGGTGCTCCTAAACATTTTTTATTTATTTTTGTGAGACAGAGAGAGAGAGAGAGAGAGAGAAAACAGGAGGGGCAGAGAGAGAGGAGGAGAGAGAATCCAAGCAGGTTCTACGCTGTGAGCTCCAGGCCTGATGCAGGACTTGAAATCATGAAATGTGAGCCAAAATCAAGGTTGGCCACTTAACCAACTGAGCCACCCAGGCGCCCCCTCCCGCTTTTTGTTTTTGTTTTTGTTTTTGTTTTACAGTACTTTCTCCTGCCCTATCCCCACAAGAGTATATATGCATTTTTTTCATGAGATCCAACTTAACTATTCCTCTGATTATCATAATAATTGTTCAAAGGGTAGATACATCATCCACTCTAGGCTACTATCTCAAGCTTTCAGTCATTCTCCTAACATTACTTGGTTTAGGACCAAACCCAGGAGGACTCTTCTTAAGGATTTTCCACTTTTGTGGAGTTGGGGTTTGGAGAATCCTTTGTCTTCTGGCAGCAAAGCTTTGGAGACATGACCCTCAAGGTCATGACATCTTTTCCCCAATCAGTCCTCAGTCATAAAGAAGACAATAAGCAAAATAACAACTGAGAGATAAGAAAGTTTTGTGGAATTTTATCTCGAATTGTCTCAAAACTGAATCCTTTTACTAGTTATGATTCAGTACATTTCCTCTTGTTTCAGCTGGGTCAAATGAGTTTCTTGTTTTGTGCAAATACAGTACATGCCCTCATGTATAAAATAGCATGATGCCTATTTAGGTAAACTTCCAAATATTGGTTGTAATTATTCATAGTAGTGCCGGTGGTCTGCTATTACTGTTATTATTAGTAATCGTTCTGGTACGCATATGTTTATCTATGGCTGATTATAACTATCTGTCTGGCTGCCTTTTTTCTTACTAACTTCCTCGCACATCCTCTTAAGTGAAACTGTGAGATCCATCATCTGATTCCCAAACACAGATCTCAGTGTTTTCTTGAGAGTAAAAACTCAGTACAAATCATTTAAAGTGATTTAGGTTCAATTTTGAAGAAATAGGAATGATGACCAAGGTTTCCCAAATATTTCAGGTCTTGGCTGCTTCACATTTCCCCATTGTTATTTCACTGTGAAATTGCATATAGTGTTTCACCACGAAAGGGACATGTGGAAGATTAGTTTATATTTATACAAACTTGAGATGCTAAGAGCGAAAAACTTTATCAACTTTATATAGAGTGATTTAAAAAATTCCATGATAACAAGGGTTGCCAGTATTTCTATATTTACTCACACACTAGGTTATAAGATAAACTGAATTTTTAAAGGTGTAATTATATTAGCAACCCCCTTAATAAGACAACTAACTTTAAAATATAATTTTGGGTTCTACTCTATTTACAACTGTGAAGAAATACTTTAGGTTTTTGTTTTTTTTTCCCCTCTTGCTTTGGGAGGAAACTTCTGCAGGGTTTTCTAGGCAGAAACAAATATGTAAATTCTGTGATTCCTATATATTTAGGGAGATGCAGAAACATGTTAGACTTCTTATTATTATAAACTGCCTTTTCTATCAGTGAAAATATGTTTTGTCACTAAATGCAATTTGTTTTAAATCAGCTTTTAAGTCTCAATGTATGTAAACTTTTGATACATTGTAATTTATCAGGATGTAGATGAATTGAATCCCCAAATTGTCAAAGGGTTTTGTAATTAATCCTGATCATAAGAGATAAAATTCATCATTACATGACTCTGAATCTCTTTCATTCATTTCTCTTCAATTGATCATCGTGTAGCAAAATTAAACTGCTTTCTCCTCCCAAACATTACCACATTATTACCTGCTTACTCATTCCATTTGGCATGAAACAATGGGAACACAATGTATTTTAAGGCTTTTTGAAAATCTAACAAACAACCTTCTAAAAAATACTTAAAATTTTATTTAGAGCCAAAACTTACGCTGCAGGGGACCACACATTGTCTCTTATATCATTAAGCCTCAGGGTTATTTATCAGGTCTGTTTTCTCTCTTGCTGTAGGCCTCAAGGACTCTAATTGTTTACCTCTCAGTCAATGGCTTTTCTGATTGTATTTATTCAGAAACTGGCTCTGAAGCAGAGTATGGCATCCATAGCTTCTTCCTTTTTTAACTGCCCCTTAAGACAAACCTAAAGGTCCTTCTCGTGAAGCAAAGGGAAGCTGGGGAATAAACCCAAGAAATAACAACAACAAAACCAAGAGGGAATTACAGTGCTTCGAACATCTTATAAAACTTTGTATTATCACGAATCTTAGATCCAGAGGCCTTTCTGAGATAGTAGCTTTATGTGCAGATAGATTTCTTCTAGCCAATTTTATTCACCCAAGGACAAGACCCATAAATTGGCCCTGCTCCTTTGGACATTTTTAGAAAAGATGTCTATAGTTCTAGTTTCTATAATAACCCCCCTCCCCCCATGCCATAGATTATGTAGACTCCCTCCCTCTGTGTGCACTTTCCAGGGATAATCTTTATATTAGGAAATCCACTCAGAAGCTTACACAGATGCTAAGCATTTAACCGTTTATCATAATCCAGGGAAAATTTTATCTTTTGTGTGAAAATTTCCCTAAAGTATAACATTAAGCAAAATCAGTGATACGGGAATTTCAGAAATGATGACAAGAATGAAGAGAGGTCTCCGAAGAAGCAGCTGAAACTTTCTCCTTCCATGACATGGTGGGTCACGATTAATCAGTTTACATTGTTCTTAAAATCCTTGAAATCTTTTAAAAATGTGGACACCAGTTTCATTGATCTGGAGTGGGAACTAAGATTCTGCATTTCTAACAAGATCCCAGTTGCTGCAAATGCTACTGATCTTGAGACCAAAACTGGAAAAAGAAGGATCCAGACAACATGGGCAATACGAAGGATCAGTGAGCCCAAGGGTTAGAATGGGGGGCAGGAAAGTGAGCTGTGGTTACCTTCTGTGTGTGTTCAAAACAAATCTCCCTTTTTGCTTTCCACATGCCTGGGAAGTCTTTCTACAATGACTGATGAATTATCCCTGATGACTGTCATTTAGCAGGTGAGATAATTTCTTATCAAGATGCCATGCAGAATATTCATTTAATTGGGTGAGAAAAAAATCCTTCTCTCATACTATTTTTAAAAATGTGACTGCTAATGATCTGAAAGTCTTGAACTAACTTTTAAAATAGATCTAAGCAATTTAATGCCCTAAAACAAAGGTTTTTTTTTTTTTACTTTAGTTGGCAAAAATTAATTTTGTTGCAAACCTAAACTGAACTAAAATGAGACTTGTTTTGTTTTGTGTTCCTTTATTTTGCTTAGTGTGAGTATCCATGTCTCTTGCTTCAGAAATAGTAGTGGAGATGGCTATGGAGGGCTACTCTATCCACAAAAGGGCATTGCCTAATAGCTGGCATGTGCCTTCATATGTCTTTTATAAACATTTGAAAAATTCTGAATTCAGGAAACCATCTGTATCCAAGGGATTTCCATGAGAGAGTAAGACCTGTATCTACTGTGTATAAAATGAGATGCCCTGAGGTGTTTGGGTGGCTCAGTCTCTTAAGAGTCTGACTCTTGATTTTGGCTCAGGTCATGAGCTCACACTTTATGAGATCAAGCCCTGTGTCAGGCTCTGTGCTGACAGAGAGGCTACTTGGGGTTCTCTCTCTACCTCTCTTCCCCCCTCCCCTGCTTGTGTGCTCTTTCTCGCTCACTCTTTCTGTCTCTCAAAATAAGTTAATGTTAAAAAACATGAGATGCCCGAATGTTTAACTTAAGGTCTCTAAGGACTCTCATACTTAACACAATTTGTGACTTACCTAAATATTTCTGTTAGTTTTGACTATAAGAAGTAAAAAACTTAATTGGCTTCTGGTTTCTTAAACTATTTAGTTGTTCTAAAATAAATTTGGACAAATCAGGTTTTACATTATAAAATTTAAAGATGCTAAAAGAGAGAATTTGCAGTGATTTTGGTGAAAATAATGAGTATACACTAAACCTGGTCCCAGTGAATATCAATCACTTTTGTCCCCTGCAGCAAATATTGGTCTACTGGTTTCCACTTTACATTCGTCAGTATTTAACTACTCATTTAATAGGGTTTGCTATTTGTCTCCATAGTAATCAATACTTATTTAATATTTTAAAAAGGAGTAAAAGAGCACATTGCAAAAGATTGTTTTGCTTCTCAACTATTCACCTCCAATGAAATTGTTGGCCTTTAAGTTTTTTCCATAATTATAGTTAATTTTCAAATTTAATGTCATGATTGTTAAATCCTTGAATTTTCCAAATTTCTTACTCTCTTTGGGATTTTACCACACTCATCTTTATTGTAGGGGGGGCAGGATATAGAAAAATACTGATACTCATCAAGATAGTTTTTTTGTTGTTGTTGTTGACCATAGTTTATAAAATCCTGATTAAAAGTAGAAATACTGATGATGATCATTGTCATTGAGATGGCCAGTAACACTGAAGGACTCTTGAATTTACATTAAATATGATTGTTCTCAGCATAAATGATGTGTTGAATATAAAAATAATGCTATTTGTGTAAATTCACAAATTACCTACTTATATATAAATGTGAACATATATACACACATAAATTTGTCATACAATTTGTCTTGATTTTAGAAGTATAAATTATGATTTATATTAAAATTTTTGAAGTTTATTTTGAGAGAGAAAGAGAGAGAAAAGCAGGGAGGTGGGGACAGAGAGATGGGGGTGGGGACAGAATCCTAAGCAGGCTCTGTATTGCCAGCATGGAGACCAATGCAGGGCTCAAACCCATGAACCCTGAGATCATGACCTAAGCTGAAATCAAGAGTAGAACACTTAACCAGCTGAGCCACCCAGATGCCCCTATGGTTACTTTATTTTAAAGTAAAAGAGGCCAAGTAAATAAAATCCTGTTGAATGTTTTTTAATCAGCTATCATTTATAACTCAGATTTTAATCAATAGCAATAGTATCATCAAATCTTATATAACAGCAATTTATTTCACCCTAGTAAAACTTAATGAGCTAAGTATGATACCAAGAATTATCACTAATTTCTAAGAAATAGTAATGGCCACTTTTCATCTATAAATACTTCATAGTGTCAGTTACTGAGTATTATGTTATTTAAAATCATAGTCCTAGAGTTCCATAGACAGGATCTGAAAACTCATGTAGAACAATTGTCCTTTATTTCTCATAACTGAAAGAAGAGGTGGTGTCACAGTACAGGGAATGGACAGTGACTTGAAAGAAAAATAAAACTCACCAAGAGCCTCACCAAGGTCATCAGTAAGGCTGATGGCAACATTGCTTAAGTCATTCTTACTTCTGTCGTCATCAGATCACACCTGCAGTATAGGATTAAGTTACATCCATTCATCTTGAGAGGTTGAGGGCAACAAACTGGGGAATAATGGAAAGGAAACTCAGAATCCTTGCCTAGAGGTATAAATGGTCATGAGTGACAGTACTGTATTTACAACATCGTTTCCAGTCTGTAAGTCTTCAAAGTGACTGGAGTCCAAGAATCATGAATTTCTTTAGCGGCTTTGGCATTTTTCAGGATCCCAGAACTAATATTCTGCTGTCCCTGTGACAGTCACTCAGCTACCCCTTTTCCAATATTATCGTGTTAATGGTGACTTTTTTCCCCTACTTTTACTGTTCCTGCTGAATACCTTACAGTCAGTTATACTTTATCTATCTTGGCTAGCTCCTCACCCTTCTGATCAAGAATCCTCAAGAGGAATTTCCCAACACGCTATCTTTTCAGCCTTATAAAATATTATCTTCCTCTTTCTATTTTTATTTTTCTCTTTTGAGAAATGTAGAATAAGCTCCCAAGAGCACTGGAAAAACTCTACCAGAGTTAGATCAAGCACCTTTCTTGTTGACTAAACTGGTACTCAGATCAGTGCCTTTAAAGTTTAAAAGGATGCCCCACTAAAATGAACAAATCAGGAGACTATAGATGTTGGCAAGGATGTGGAGAAACAGGCACCCTCCTACACCGCTGGTGGGAATGTAAACTGGTACAGCCCCTCTGGAAAACAGTGTGGAGGTTCCTCAAAAAATTAACAATAGAACTTCCCTATGACCCAGCAGTAGCACTGCTAGGAATTTACTCAAGGGATACAGGAGTGCTGATGCATAGGGGCACATGTACCCCAATGTTCATAGCAGCACTCTCAACAATAGCCAAAACATGGAAAGAGCCTAAGTGTCCATCAATGGACGAATGGATCAAGAAGATTTGGTTCATCTATACAATGGAATACTACATGGCCATGAGAAAGAATGAAATCTGGCCATGTGTAGCAACATGGATGGACCTTGAGGGTGTTATGCTGAGTGAAATAAGTCAGGCAGAGAAAGACGATACCATATGTTTGCATGTATAGGTGGATTAGGAGGAACTTAATGGAGGACCATGGGGTATAAGAAGGAGAAAAATAGTTGGGGAGAAGGAGGGAGGCAAACCATGAGAGACTCTTGAATGCTGAGAACAAACTGAGGGATGATGGGGGGTGGGGGAGAGGGGAAGGGAAGTGATGGGCATAGAGGAGGGCACTTGTTGGGATGAGCACTGAGTGTTATATGGAAACCAACTTGACAATAAACTATTTAAGAAAAAAAGTTTAAAAGGATGCTTCAATCATTAACCATTTGCCAAATGAATGAATGTAAACATACATCATTATCTTACTCCTAAATGAGGATGAATTCCTTCCTAAGACACTCCTTTATGTCCCAGATTTTGTTTGCATGATGGTGCAAGAGGTGCTCCTCTTTTTTTTTTTTTTTTTTTCCCTAAGCTTGTTTGGATACTTCTGGGCATAACCATCAGCTCATCTATCATCATTCCTTCCAATGGGAATTCAAAGTTTTGGTAAAAATTATTTCTCCATGGCATCTTTGATATTGCAGAGCTCCAAATCTAGACATGCAGATTAGCCCACAACCCTTTTGTTGGATATGTAAAAAGTGCTTAAAGGTTATGAGAGAATATCCAAAGGGAAGAAGACTCAGTAGGGCTATGGTAACTGTTTGGTTGGAGTCTTAAAGATGTGTCTTCTGCAAGAGAAATTAAACTTAAGAGTCTAGAAGTAGGGAATCAAGGCTTATCTTCTTACGTGGAAGCTTCAAGGGCAGATTTCTGATAAATTTAATAAAGAACTTCCTAACAGGTTAAAGCTCTCCAAAGATTATGTGTGAAATTCCAATAGAAATATCATGGTGATAACATAGATTTTTATAAAATTTCCCTCATAAAATAGAGGGAAAACCTAAATAAAAGAAAAACCTAAATGATATTTTCTACAAGGTTAGATAAAAAAAAAAAAAATTGCCATGGATCTCAGACAAGGGTGGATTTGGCCAGAATGCTTCCTAGCAACAGGTTCTGCATAATATTAGCAATTGTGTGGTTGTACTATTAAAGATAAAGGAAGTCAAGAAGAAATGATACTGTCAGCTAATAAAAATCACCCCTTTAGGAGAGAACTACATGCAGAGTGGTAGCCAGGGAAGAAAAATTTGAGAACAGGCACAAAAAGAGAGGAACTACTGGACAGATATGACATGATCTGAACATTATAACAAATATTACAATTGATTTAAAAAGAAAGTATAGGAAAGCCAGGAGCTCAAAATAGTGGACCTTGTCCCCTGATAAGGAGGAGATGGAGGAGATAAAAATGAGAGAACAAAGTATTGCTCATCAGACAGATACCATTGAAAGTTTCTAGGACAATAACGCATTATCCTGAAAATTTATCATTAGTAGGAATTTAACATTTATTGTATTTCTGTGCATGTATTGCTGGGTTACCAAATAAGTCTAGTGAATGATGGACATTTTTCTATAGAAAAGGACTTGAAGTAATACATATAGAAGGAAATCCAGAATTATAATAGAGAATTATAGAATTAGAAAATCACAATTTTACAACCCTTAATTAAATACCATCAAGAGTGTGCTGGATTTTATGTCAATATGGCTAAAGCCAAGAACTATGCTTACTAGAATTCCCTTCTTTGTAGGGATGCACATTAGAGTTGGTTAAAAGCGGTCATTTGTCTACAATTTAGAAGGCAACGTATAGCAAAAACCATACATTTCAAGGGGTTCAGTTAAGTAGACATGATGACAGACCAGTGCAATGTGTTTGGCCAATCACCCACATACTTGTTTTCCTTTGCTGTGCATTCAGCTTATTTTCCTAAATGCTGGCCTGGGGATCAGCTGTGGCCCTAGTCTCATCAAAAGATGTTGAGCTGCAGATCATAGATGTGAATGCTAGAGAAGCATGGTCTCTCAGAGGTTCCACCTACCTCTCTTAAAGGCCCCTTTTTTACCCAGCTTCAGTGTCTATCCACACTTGGCTTCTCTGACGTTCCTGTTGCAGGATTTCAGGCAGATGGGTTACTGATCATTTCTTTGGTCCTGATGCATCCCTTCCAGCTTCGGGGCTTTCTAGCACTACCCTCATTTGCAAAGGTTGAAAGTCTATACCTTTAAGATGTGCTCTGGAATGTGCTTTGGCACTCCACATCATGAAGTGACCTGAATCATGAGATGATGAGAGTTTTCCAGCTACAAATACATTGCAGCCCTTCCCAGCTACTCTTCTTTTGGTTCCCCACCCCCACTCCCACCGCCTTCTGAGTCTTTGTATTTGCTGCTTGGTTTTTCTGCTCCTTCAGCATCCAGCACACAAAAAGATGTCTACTGCATAACTCAGCCTGGCTTAGTACAGTCTTACATTAATTTGACCTATCTGCCTTTACTTCAGGACTTTCCTCCATCAGCCATCTCACATTTCTTTCAGAGATTCACTTAGTTCTTGCCACAACCCCCTTCCAGAATGCAGTCTTGAATAATTGAGTTCTGGGGAAAAAACGGCTGGTTAGAATGGGTGAGCATTCAGGTTTCTTCCAGACAAATGTATGATTGCATCATGTCCTCTGCCTTCTGGAGATTACCACGTCATCAAAGGGCTGTAACGTAGACCAATCAAAACATAATTTCTATATGTTTAATTTTCTAGCAATTTTGTAGTACCATTTTGCAATAGGTACATTTCACATGTTTAATTGCCACATTTGCCTGGAAGCTAGTGTATGGGACGGTGCAGTTCTAGAGAGTAATCTGTTAACCTATATTGTTTAAACAATGGTAACTTGTAAATAAATGAGAAAATGTTAAAATCAGAGATTAGTCCCACCTTGTTATGTCATTGGAAAATATCAATCATAAAATTGTGTTCAGTTTGGAAACATACTTTGAGTATACAAAATAAAAATAGAAAAAGGAAAAATAAGATAATAGCAATCATTCACTTAATAAAGAGTCACTAAACTAAGGGCATGCTGGGCATGTTCTGTTTTATCCTTTAAGCATTTCTGATGCTACAGTGGTGTTGTGTCTCCATTTTATAGCTAAGGGAGTGGAGGTCTAATGAGGCTTTATAACTTGTGGAGGTTATACCTGTGCCAAAATGTGGGCAAGCTGGACTCTGAACTTCTATCTGACTGGCTCTAATTCCCAGAGAGCTTCCTTTGTGACTAGAGTAGGCAAAAAAATTATTTTGTTTAGACTAGGATATGAAAAAGGGGGAAAAAAGGTAGAAAAGGACATTGTTGTAGATACTGAGCAAATGATGACACTGAACACAGAGGATAGAAGTTAAAGGACCAAAAGATTTTCTTGCATCACTTTGAAGTTCCCATCTATTCCACAGATTTTTTTTCACCTAAAAATTCTCTTCAGTCCATGTTTGTATGTGGAAGAGCATCTGTAATTATGGAATTTACTCTGTCTTAGTTAAATTTAGAATGGCTTAATGGATGGCTCTCTCTAAAGCCCATTTCTGTATATCTAAGGTCATCACAATATTAATGGTTTCTTAAAAAGCAAACTGTCTAAGACTACTAATAAGTACCATGTGTTATGCATATTTTATGCAAGTCACTTAAAATTTATGATGTATGTTGCTAAAACATTTATTCAATATTGATAGCTTATTTTATGCAATGTCTAATGTGTATTGCAAATATATTAAATGGCTAAAATGCATATGCCCTTTCTATCAACATTCACTTAATGTTAATGCTTTCTAAAACATTCATGGAATAATAATAACCACTCACGTGGAGAATTATTTATATCTCCCCTATAGTGAGTCACTGATTCACCAAAGTCAACACGTTCAAACATTAAAATTACTGTACGACAATTGCAGAGAAGAAAAGAACAAGATAAGGTGGCAATCTGCTCCATAAATTAAAATGATGACTTTTAGATTGGACATGATTTCTATCCAATAGTACCCATTTGGTAATCCAGGTACCAGTTATACAGGCAGAGTGTACACTGGCTTGTGTTCTCTGAAACCTTGGGTTCTCTTCCGGTCTGTTCTTGTGATGACCACACCAATGCCACAGAAACAAGTAGACTGACAATCAGTTCCCTCCCCCCCCCCCCAAATAATAGATGCTTGGTTGGAAGTTAATAATGTTGCCACAATGAAATCAATGATTTGGAAGTATTTATTAAGTTATTCAAAAGAAGCATTGTTGGAAGCCTAATCATAAGCCACAAAATGGCTAGGTTCCTGTGCTACAAAGGAAAATAGGGTCTGGCCACAGTGTTTAGGGAGATCGCAGTGATGAAGACAGACCTGAAGTCAAAATAAAGCAGTAGTTAGTATCATAGTTGTAAAGATCTAATAAATGCTGTAACACAGAACTAATGGAACGTAGAGAAGAAAGAGACCAAACTTTGGTAAATAAACAGAGGCTCAATGCCCAAAGGAGCCGATAATTGAGCTGTGTCTTGAAAATGAATTAATAAATTATAGTCTGCTTTGTTCAAGAGTGACAGCTGTTGAGTATAGTTAAAGCAGAGAGGGTAAGAAAAGAAATTAAGTGGAGATAACTAACTGGTGCCAGGAAGAAAGTAGTTTTATGTGCCCCACTAAGTATTCTATCCGACTGGCAAGGGAGTGAAGTTCAGTTTTGAAATATATGACTAGCACCTTGGAACTCTGTGTTTATATTTATGGTAACTGGTAACATGGAGGAGAATATGTTAGAGGGAGGACAGACCAAATGCACTGAGAAGTTGTAGAAGATAAATGAGATCTATTCCACAGATGTATATGATGTAGACACACACATTTTGACCCAGGTATTAGTCTTTTTAATAAGGAGTCATGAAAACATTACTTTGGAAATAAAAGAGAAATCAGTTTCAACTGCTGGATCAGGAAAAATAAGTTTGTTTTTGTATCGTTTTGTCTGAACAATGCTCATGCTTTTTATAATGTTGTCAACAATAACAGAAATGAGAAAGATAGAGAATGCAAGCTATTCATGGTACAGAAGAGCCTACCTGTGCTGAGAGAAGTTATATTTCTATGCCAAAGATGTTGACATTTTATTTATCACAATCCTGCCCAAATGCGAATCCACTTTGGATTAATTGCTTCCAAAACTGTATTTTAAATGTTGACGCTGTAGTGAAATAATTAACTATGTGACCATTTATCATATCATGTTCTAATGCCAAAGGGACATTATGAGCAATGAGTATTTATCGATGTTCTAATTGTAACTGAGAAGCGATGCCCCTGTTTATTATTATTATTTTTAAACAGCATTATAACACCTGGCATCCATAAAAATTTTTCCTTTTAATGCTTTCGGCTCTGGGATCAGGCTGGCATTGAGAGCCCAAGGATTACAGAGAATTAACCACCTTTGTGATGAAAGGTGAAGAAGATATGGAAGTCCAACCTGACATAAATATAGAACAGGTTTCCCAACCTCAGTATTATTAAAATTTTGACATGAATCATTGTTGGATGTTTAGCGGCATCCCTGATCTCTATGTTCTATATGTGTAGCATTCACTTATAGATCTGACAACCAAAAAATGTCTCTAGACATTGCCCCGTATTGCCACCGATGTAAGGTAACATTAAGACATGCCTCCCTTGAGGGGCACCTGAGTGGCTCAGTCAGTTAGGCATCCAACTTTTGATTTCAATTCAGGTCATGATCTCAGGGTTCAGCACTATGTGAGGCTCTGAGCTGACAGTGTGGAGCCTGCTTGTGATTCTCTCTCTCTCTCTCTCTCTCTCTCTCTCGCAGTCTCTGCACCTCTTCCTCTCATACTTGCTCTCTCTCTTTCTCTCAAAATAAGTAAACATCAAAAAAAAGACATCCCTTGTTTGAAAGTTTCACCAGGGTTATTTCCAAAACTGGGATAATTATTACTTGTAGTGATGATGAGGAGGAGGTGTATATACAGGGTACTTTAAATATATCTTTTAGTTTAATTTTTAAGCGGGGTGGCAGGCATATAGTGTTTTTTATTTCATATTTTGGACCTTTTTTCATGGCTTAAATAGTTAATAGTCTCAGCAAAAGTGAGTAACTGAAAATAAGCTTATGAAAAAAGGCCCATCGTGAATCTTTGCATACATTTCCAATATATTATTTATTATTATCATATATTGAGGCTCATCCTCCAGTCATGGTGAACTATGTATAGTTTTTTGAGCATATAATTCTCTCTTTTCTGTATGGTTTACATAAAGTCAACATCCTTTCCATTCATGTTACTCCTCCTAATTTTTAAGCCTCAACTCAGAGCACTTACACTCCAGGATATTTTCCTTAAAGTCTGTAGTCTGGATAATGAGTGTGTTCTAATTTCTCATAGCACCATTTCTCCTTCTCTGTTAATTCTTAAAACAATAGTTATTAACTCACTGGCACATTACATAGCCAGTAGAGGTTGGCAAGGGGACTTTGCTTAATATAGGTATTGAGGAACCCAGTGATGGGCTCCTTATAATCACTATGGCAGGAAAAAAGGGACATGGTAGATCATGGCCTGGCTCATTGAACCTCTAACCAGAAATGATCAAGACCAAGTCTACTCACATTAATTGACCAAATCATCTCAATAGTCTCTGCTAATTTCAAATGGAATGGGAAAGTACAATCCTCACAACATGATTAAAAGGTGAGATGGGGTGTGAGTGAAATATGTGAAGAGTCCTGTATTGCAGTGAATTATTTACTCTCCTACACAGAAGTCTTGTGTTAATCATCTTGATGAGTCTACCACCTTGTCACACATTCAAAAGAATATTTGTTTCTTTGATAAGTAAATAAGACCTCACTAAAGTATGCTACTTTTAAGATTGGTCATGCAGAAAGTAATATTTGTGAGTGACTATCAGAATTTCATTATTGGCTTGTTTTCTGAACATACTCTGCTTGATTGACTACAGGGTTATCAATCTATAAATTTTAAGGGCAGACCATATTTAGTTTAGTCTTCCCACAAAGGAAGGGGTATCTTAGCACCTCTTCACTTTTATGTACCTGCCGGATGTTTGCCGGAAAGTGGTAAATCATGTCTGTCTATTGGAGTGGTTTGTCTGTGATCTAAGGGTAAGAGAGTCCATTTCTTCAGTTTTCTTGGCATAGACATTCACTGTAAAAATCCACACTTCACAAGGGTTTTCTATGGTGGTTACTCATTTAAAATCTTAAGGATCTATACCTTCTTGAAAATGGTTTACCTATTTAGTATCAAATAGAAATCCAGTTTTTCCTAAGACACAATTTCTTAAAATAATTTCTTCTTGTGTGCTTTTTCCTTTTTAATAAAAATTATCTTATTATGTTGAGAGGTGCTAGAAATGCATCATGTATTTCCTTTTTCTTTCTCTGTTGTGGTCAGACATACTCTTGAATTGCACTATTTTAATGTTTTAAGGAATTTGTGAAAGTTGAACTAAGCACTCTTGTCACAGGTAACTGATCTGATATGCAAGAGCCTATTAAAAACATATTCATCAATTTGTATCTAAATATTGGAAGTTATATTCATTACCACTTACAAAAGCATAATATAGTTACTTCCTAAACTCTTTTGGTATGTACAGACACTTCAGCTGAACCCTGTAAATCTAGCTGCAAAGCCATACCTTAAAAACATAATCAGGATTATCTCCTGGGCTTCATCTTTAGGGCTCCTCCTTGTGGTGTGGGCCATCATCACCGGGACTGTTTCAGCCGCGGGTTTGTTCCCTCCATAGACTGTTGAATGGTCCTTTTAAAACACAGCTTAGTAACATTACACCCACAGCAGTCCTTTGCTTAAAATCCTCCACTGGCTTTGTCTCTTCACTCAGCACAGAAACCAGTCCTCAGCACAGCATACAGAGTCCTACATTAATTACCCGGCGCTTGGCCTACTTCCCTACTTTCTGCCATTCTCAGTCCCTTGTCTGTTATTTTATAAATATTTCATAATAATTAATCAAAGTTCTCTGTCTAAAAAAACTCATTTACAAATATAATTGTAACTACTTTTCCCAATTTTCAAGAAGGTGCATTTTTTACAAAGTCTACCTTAAAGAATCACAATTCTTCTCTTAAATTTCCCATCCAAGCTTGACTTTGTGAACTTGCATATGGGATTCCCAGATGCAGAAGAGTTATTTTCCCAAAATGAAAAAGTTGTTTCCCTCGGCTAAGTTTGTAGGCATGTAACTACAGAGATATTATGAGATTTGCTGTAACATTGGGGTCACCAGTAAGGAGGGAGGGTAACATGCTGAAATGTACATCTGCAAGAAATCTCTCAATATTAATTCCTTCCTTAGTTTTCCCAGAGGATTCACCACTGGGAAAAAGACACATAAAAACTTCTTGGAATGAGGTAAAGATTTTGCTGGCACAGTAATACCACATTAACTTAAAACCCATATCTTGTAGAATATGGTACCTAGTTAGCAATATTGGGTAAAATGTCACTAAAATTATACATTTGAAATTAATATCTACTATTATTATATAGAATTTTTCAAATATGAAATCTGTTGTGCACTTCTAAAAAGGTAGAATTGCATTAACTTTTAATTGATTATTAACTAATTTCATTATTCTCATTAATTTCTAATTCATTCTTAACTAATTTCTCTTCTGTATTGAAGAAGCACAGATGTGTTTTGACTGTCATTGTTTTTAAAGATATTAATTCAGTCATTCAGTGTAGTATTCTAACAGTTTTGATAAGAAACTTATATGTTCACCTCCCATCACTGATCTTTTCTTGATTGGAGGTTTTCAAGTGTTTCTTTTATACTCAGATTTATAGCTCATGCAAAGTAACTTATAATAATCACATTGAAATATATCACAATGCCTTTGAGTTCTAAAAATGAAGATAAAAGAAAGAAACTGGCTTAAGAAATAAACATTTAGAATTAATGTGTATTTCCTGTTGAGTTCCAGGGTTATAGTAACTGTCACAGTAAATATCTTATTTGACCCATTATTTTGAATCTATAAAACAATGCTACATTATTCTTTTAACAAAAAAAATTAACAGAAAATTCCAGCAGTGGAATTAGGCCAGGCGTTTGTAAATACCACCCTACCCTTTTTGTTTAATACAGCCATTCAGTACTTAAAATGGTAACATTGGGGCGCCCAGGTGACTCAGTAGGTTAAGCATCCGACTTCGGCTCAGGTCATGCTCTCAAGGTTCATGGGTTTGAGCCCTGTGTCGGGCTCTGTGCTGACAGCTCAGAGCCTGGAGCCTCCTTTGGATTCTCTGTCTCCTTCTCTCTCTGCCCCTCCTTGGCATGCACTCTGTCTCTCAAAAATAAATAAATGTGAAAAAAAAAGTAACATCTTTCAGTGCCAGAATCTCTGACTTTCTGTCAGGAAATGATATTAGACATTTCCAAGGCTCTGTGAGTCACAATCTGGACTATCTCTACCATCACTTACAAGGTAATTCTATTGCAAATTTCTAAGAATCTACAAAATTTTTTTTCTTTTTTCTTTTCTTTTCTTTTTCTTTTATATATTTACTTTCTACAGAATTCATTTTAAATAACTCAAGTATAAACTAACTTTTAAGGAAGCTTTAACATCAAGTAGAATTATAGATTAAAAACTTCCTTGAATGTGACCAAACAAAGACCTTCTTTGTTCTTGACCCCTCCAGTAAGACTTGGCCATTGTACTCTGAATACTATGAGGCGGATTCTACTGCCTCATCTATCAGTATGTTACAGCTTTTCTTTCTCTCACTCAAGAGTGGCTCCATTTTCTTGCTCAAGCACTGCCTCCTCCCAGTACTTCCCCATATATGATTTCATCCGTTGTTTTTACCTTCCCTACCCCTGCATTTCAACAAAAACAGTTGTTGTTTTCCTGTATTGTGCCCAAATCACGAGTCCCCAGTGACCTCAGAAGTCAACACCGATTCAAGAACAAAAGGGTCTTTATTACAAACTCGAGCAGGGTCTTACCTGCCTACCGACACAGCAGCAGCAGGGGGGAGCCCCGAACAATAGTGAACAGGGTTTTTAAGGGGTAAGGGATGGGGGTGTTACAGTACACATGTACACCAATTACATTTGTATAACACCCTGGCAACAGCTTCGACCATTCAGTACCTGTGAGGTGTCCGTTACTTTTGGCGGAGCCCCAATCATGGCCTTCTGAGACTCCTTTGAAAATGACCAATTATGAGGTGAGTTAGGCACGGGGGAGCAGCCCTTGCCTCAGCCCGCAGGAATGTTATTAACCTCCTCTCATTGGCTAATTGGGGAGGGGTTTCAGCCTTGAACAATCTGCAGGTTTTTGTTTTTGTTTTTTTTTAGACTGCTGCTATGTGCAGCCCGAGGTTGCTTTTAATGGGGGTCTTAATTTTAAAATGGCATTATTTAGGCTCTTCAATGTAACTCTAANACAATCTGCAGGGTTTTTTTTTTTTTTTTTTTTTTTTTAGACTGCTGGTATGCGCAGCCCGAGTTTGCTTTTAATGGGGGTCTTAATTTTAAAATGGCATTATTTAGGCTCTTCACCTGCTCCCCTAAATTGACTTATAACTAAAGAAAAGACATTACACTTCTCTAAATTCATTCATTCTTTGGGGCATCTGGTTGTCTCAGTCAGTTAAGCCTTGGACTCTGGCTCAGGTCATGATCTCAGGATTCATGAGGTCAAGCCCCACGTGGGCTTCTGTGAGAGTAGTGCAGAGCCTGCTTCGGTTTCTCCCTCTCTCTCTCTCTCTCTCTGCCCGTCCCCCACTTACGCTCTCTCTCTCTTAAATAAATAAATAAACTTAAAAAATAACAAAGAGTGGGGCACCTGGGTGGTTCATTCGGTTAATCATCCAGCTTTTGATTTCAGCTCAGGCCAGGATCTCACAGTTGGTGAGTTTGAGCCCCCACATCAGGCTATCTGCAGTCAGCATGGAGCTTGCTTTGGATCCTCTGCTCCCTGCCCCCCTTCCTATGCACCTCCCCAGCTCACACTCACTCTCTAACAAAAATAAACATTAATTTTTTTTCTTTCCTAAAGTTTATTTATTTTGAGAGAGAGAATCCGAAATGGGCTCTGCATTGTTCAGCGCAGAGCCCAATGCGGGGCTGGAGCTAACAAACAGTAGGACCATGACCTGACCTGAAATCAAGAGTCCAGCACTTAATCACCTGAGCAACCCAGGTGCCGCTAAAAAAACAAAAACAAAAACACAAAAACATTTTAAATTCATTCATTCTTTGATAAAATATTTTTTGAAATGTAATATGTATTAGACATAGTTTAGATGCTGTGCCTTTTTGGACAAAACCTATACCTGGAATAAAAAGCTCACTCACCACAAGAGATGGTAAATTGTGAAGTCCTTAAAATCAAGGATCATAACCGCTCCTGCTTACACACCTTTATCCTCATCTGTATCTCCTTCCGGAAGCACATGGCAGAGGAGCTGAGTATTTATACTGAATAAATACTGTTAATTGATTATAGATCACCCTATAGTATTATGAACATATTGCTTTATAGCATTCTTCCTATTAAAGAGCTGGTTGTTTACTTCCCAATGAATACCCCAGAGACAATCACAATTTCTTATTCATAATGGTAAGTTCACCCCTACCCTGATAAACAATAAATGCTGAATATTTGTTTGTAAAAAGTGAATTTTAATTTAAAATGGAAATGATAGTATGAAGAAAGGAATGAAAGATATATTGGCAAACTCAGATTCATACCCCAATTTTCTCAGTGCCTATAGTTTTAATTAATAACTTTTCAGGGTTTGGGCTAGATACTGGTACAGGCCGTATCTGTTTACTAATCAAAGTAATAGAGTAAGGTAGATATTACCATGTTTATCTCAAAATTGTGGAGAAACTTGGCTTATTGCCCAAGATGGAAGTAAAGCTGAGTTTTTGAATCTTGGTCACTTGAGCCCAATTCCTGTTCTCTCTGCCTTCTTTATCTCCAGAACATTAAATAAAAGAAGTTTTGTTCCTAAATATATAGAAAGTCTCTCAAGGCTCTTCATTGAAAAAGGGACCAGGAGAGTATAGAAAGGGACATCATTACATATTCAGCTGTAGAAGCCCAGATAAATGAAGTGCAGTTGCCCACCTGAGACAGCAGTGCCCTAGATTTAGTGATTTAGCACAAAACAGAAGAACTAGTCAAGAAAATGATTTGGTTAGAGTATGTGATGAGACAGTAATAAGAGGCATTTGGGGTGTCACAACACCTTTCACTACCTAAAAGCTATGATTACTTTCCCAAATGCTATGACAGTAATGTCTAAAACCAAGGTGGGGAATAAAGCCTAAACTCCTCAAAGTGGCACGTTGTAGAGTATATCCAGTTATGCGGTGGTCTTAACACCTTTCTGGCCTGAATTTCATCTAGAATTAAGGTTCAACAAGAGACCGTGCCCTACCGTGAAAAACATTGGTATTTTGGTTTTTAGGGTGTATTTTGGGGTCATTGTTTTGAGAACAACATTTGTACAGTATCACAGTTGTTTCTCATGTGCTATTTTTGACAGGATTTTTTAAGTCTTTTCAGGTAGAGGAAACAAAGGTGCTTCCATTGAAAAGGAAGGCTCAATGGGGGGAGATTCCCAGTTTTGTCTGTGCCCAACCAAATGTCTCCATTTTAAGTTCAAGGTCTCATTGGTCCTCATCAGTATCCTGACTTGAACATGAGTGATTTGGTGAGCCTGGGCATTCAATGGTTGGTCAATAAGCATTATTTATAACTACTTAAAACTGGAAACAACATGAATATCCCCCCCATTTGGTGAATGGCCAAACAGTTTGTGATTCATTCATAAAATCAAATATCACTCAGCAATAAAAGAATCAACTACTAACACACATAATACCACAAATTGACCTTAGTGCATTATGCTAAGTAGAAGAAAGGCTGCATAATGTGTGAATCTATTTATATAATATTTTGGAAAAGCAAAACTCTTATAGGAACAGAAAACAGGTCAGTTGTCAGAGGCTGGAGGTAGGGGGAGAGATATGGTCTAAAAAATGGTTACAAAGGAATTGGGGTGGAGAGGGGGAATAAAACTACTCTATCCTTTATTTAAGAAATACAAGTTCCAAATGAGATATTTCTACGTAGCCAATGAGCTGGCTAAAATTAAAATGACTGTCAATACCAATTGTTCCTGAGGAACAAGTGGCACTCGCAGACATTTCTATGACTAATGTTTTTCTATTAGTAATAAAAATCATACAACCACTAAGAAAACAGTTTGGCAGTTTCTGATGAAATTAAACATAGTCATGATATAACCCAGAATTTTCAATCTTAGAGCCAATCCAAGAGAAATGAAAATATGTGCGTATACAAGAACTTGAACAACAATTTCTCTTAACAGCTTTATTCATTATAGCCTCATACTGGAAACAATGCAGATGTCTATCAGTGAGTGAATGGGTAATCAAATCGTGGTGTATTCAGTAAATGAAATACTACTCAGGAATATAAATGTACAAACTAATGATACATACAACATTTGAATGACCCTCAAAATATTATGCTGATCAAAACAAAGCAGCCATAAAAGAGTCCTGTTCCTTTAATCTGAAACTTTAATTCTACATAAAACACTAGATAAGAAAAAATTAAATTATAGTTATAGAAAACACATCTATGGGTTTTTAGTTGTGGATGGGTTGAGGATTGAATGGAAAGGGAAAGGAGGAAAACTTTTTGAATGACAGAAATCCATTTATCCAACCCATTAACCATCTCCTTAAACTGGATTTAGTTTATCGTATGTAAATTGTACTTTAGTGAAGTTGATTTGGAAAACATATTACCAATATAGTGTGAGTATCCCCATAATGAATATTATAAATATTGTTTATTGGTTGATGTTATAGCTGAGGGACTTGTTAGAAGCAAATACTTTAACAGTTCTAGAAGATCACTTCTGACTTTGGTGATTTATGGTGTGGAAAGTCTGCTGAGAATTATCCCCCAAAGAAAAATCACAATGCACTGTGGAAATAAGAGGCAGACTCAAACAGATGTGACAATGAGAAGTATATTACTCCCAAGGACTTGAGATAATAAACATGAAAAAAACCATTAGCAGAAGGAATAGATAAAATGAACTACAAAACATCAATACCAAAAACAAGACAAAAAATTAGCTTACATAGAAAAGAAATAGTACTAATAAAAATAGTACTTTAAATACATTTAAAGAATAATTAGAAGATCATAAATAAGAGGTTAAGTAGGTATAAATCAAGAGAATCAGTGATTTGGAAGATGTAATCAGAAAATTGCCCAGTCAATATTCAGCATAGAAAACTTAAGTGTTAAAAATGTAAAAAAGAATTAATAAATACATGGAGAAAATAATATTTTCAACATTTGTATAAAAGAAATTACCAAATAAGGGGAAAGAGAAAGTAAGCAGTAAAAGAGATATTACTAGATTGTACTCTATAATTAAAGCATGAATATATCCATAAAACAGAGAAGCTATGCTAACATCCAAAAAGTATTCAGGATTAAGAATATTATCATATTGATTTTCATAATGATTTTTTTAAAAGGTCTATCCATTAAGAAAATACAACAATCTGAAATGTGTGTGCAACTGGTAACAAAACTTGAAATACATGAAGCATAAACTGATAAAACTAAAGAAGTAACAAGACAGATCCACAAACATTTAAAGTTTTCTCTCATAAATTGCTGGAACATGTAGAGAGAAAGGATACATAAGACTTGAAATACTGTGGCAACCAAATTAATCTACAGAACTGTTTTACACAAAACCTTTAAAACTGCAGATCTTTTTTTCTTCTCATCTATGGAGAATGTTCATCACAAAAGACCAGAAATGTTTAGAAATGTCTTCAAAAATTTAAAAGCATTGTATTAATTTTCATGAGTGTTTTCTCATGGAATTAATAGAGAAAAATGAGAAAATATCTTTCCTAAATTCCTGTTTGCAATTTAATCAACAAACTTGTAAATGACCCACAGGCTAATGAAACACAAAGAAAAGTAGAAATATTTGAACTGTATAAATATTAAAGCACAATATTTAAGAATCTGTGGGTTATAGTTAAAGCAGTATTTAGTGAGAAATTTAGAGATTTAATGCCTATGTTAGAAAAAAAAATGTCTTTACAGTAAAAAAAAAAATAGAAAAATGAGCAAATTAAACCCAAGGTAGGTAGATGATAGAAAAATCTAATAAAATAAACCAAAATACAAACAGCATGCAATTATATTTTTAATAAGCTATGCATTATTTTTAAAGATTAATAAAAGTGATAAAAACTTAGTGTTCCAGTATTAAGATGCTGTATAAAAATGACCCTCAAATTTAAGAAGGGAAAATGACCATTTATCATGCTACTGATTGTGTGAATAAGGAATTTATAAACTTAAATAAACTTTTTAAAAAATGAAGAAGAGGAAAAGAAACCTGAAGGGAAAAATTATAACTCCACAAAACGGCAGTAGGGAAGCTTATAAATGACAATCAGCAGATTTATTCACAGCTGAGATTCCATAGAACCGTAACAGGAGTAATTTATGGATAATGAATTTGATCCTGATTCTGTGCAGGATGTTTGGATATGTTTATTCTTCTAGAAGGCTTTTAAAGGAAGACACCTTAACTAGAAGTCAGTTTTGGACTGCGTATCACATTCACAAAGAATATATTTTCTTTTCTTGGGGATGCTGATGGTGAAATCTGGCCAAGAGCTATGTCCCTCACCTGCAATTGTGGTCAAGACAGAACACTGGGAATTGCAAAAGGAATATATTCTATACTTTCATGCAGGGAAGATGGAGAAGAGAAGAAAGGGGGAAATTCAAGAGAACAAAGAAAAATAAAGGAGCAGGTTATAAAAATTGTGAAAAAAATGAAGAAAGAATGAACATAACATTATGTTACAATCAAACATAAGGGAAGACCAGATTTGAAAATTCCCTCAGCAGACAAAACCAGTTAGACATACAAAAAAGCTTAATTTAGCTTATTTTGCAAGACAAAGGAGATTAACTTGACCTGGGTCACCTCTTGTTTATGCCTCTGAAATCATAAATGAAACTTAAATAGTTACTCAAAATTGATATGAGGTAACATCTAGCCAGTTCCCTTTCTTTTAAGGAAAATCTAGTATTGTAACCAAACACTTTAAAGAAAAACACTCACTGCCTTCCCACAATATAAATCTGCTTTATAACAATGTACCTCTGAGCATCATTCCATGATTTGGTCTGCATGTTCCTGGTTTGCAAACTGTCTTTTTGGTGTGTACTCAGTAAACTTTTACTAATTAATACTTCAGTGATTCCTTGGTTTTACTTCTGTTTTTTATGGACTTTTGACAATTATAATTTGGAAAATATAGAGCTATTTTTTTAAAGTAGCATGTATTTGACAACTGTCCATATACTGATACTGTTACCTCTGTTAAAGAAATAAAGAAAAGGATTGTTAACAGATCGTCAAGTTCCTTAACAGTAGGACATTAAAAAAAAAGAAAATGAAGGTTTTATTTTCAAGTCTTTTTACTCTTCTGGTATGTGAGTTCCACAGAACTAAAGCTCAAATTTGCTCAGCTAATTCTCCATAAAAAAATGCATAGACACTGTGTTTGTTGATGCCATCTTTATTATAAAGAAAGTGTGAAGTCAGTACAGAATTCTTCATCTGCTAGGTTATCTAGTTAGTTAATTACATTATTGTAGATGTAATTTATTCCTGGAAATATGGCTAGTTGTAGTGATCATAGAATTTTATACTTCTTTTTATTATCCATTTTTATTCATGAATTTATTTTGTAAATATTTTATTTCTTACTGTGTGCTAGATGTTGCTCCAAGTTTAAGGGACATTATGTAAATATAAGATAAACATATTAATACAGGGGCACCTGGGTGGCTCAGTTGGTTAAACATTCAACTTCGGCTCAGGTCATGATCTTGCAGTTCCTGGGATTGAGCCCCATGTTGGGCTCTGTGCGACAGCTCAGAGCCTGGAGCCTGCTTCGGAATCTGTGTTTACCCTTCTCTCTCTGTTCACGCTCTGTCTGTATCTCAAAAATTAATAAACATTAAAAAATTAAAAAAAGAAATATTAATATAATGGTACTTACTATTAGTAAAAATAGTAAATAAGAATAGAAATTTCTGGCTTCATGTATCTTAAATTCTGATACAATAGCATTCTTTTACATCAGAACTGTAAGGAGCTGCTTTTGGCTTAGGGTATACAGAATCGATTTGTCAGCATGCCTTACGATAAGACTTTAAAATATAGAATATCAACTTAGAGTTGAATTAATTCCTTCAATTTAGAAATACTGTTTATTTCCAATCATCAGTTTGTGTAACTCCTGTTGATTTCCACCAAGTCAGTACTTATATTTCCCTCTGGAATAAGCATATGCTCTTAACTAAGAAGTTCGTCTATAAGTCTCAAATACTTGGAGCATTCAGGGACTTATTTATTTATTTGTGTATTTTAAAAACCATCACTCTTCAAAAATAATAATCATGCTTTCTTTTTTTAACATGGCACTTTGTCACTTTCAAAAGCAACTTTGACGCAATAATTTCTAGCAAGAAGAGGGCTTACTAGATTTTAGAAATTAACACTGTTGAATTTCCAAAATCATAACAGATTAAAAAAAGAAAAGGTAATTGGGACACCTGGGTGGCTCTGTCAGTTAAGTGTCAGACTCTTAAAAAAAATTTTTTTTGATGTTTTATTTATTTTTGAGGGGGGGGGAGAGGGAGAGGGAGAGGGAGAGAGAGAGAGAGGCAGCATGAGCAGGGGAGGGTCAGAGAAAGAGGGAGACACAGAATCCAAAGACAGGCTCCAGGCTCCGAGCTGTCAGCACAGAGCCTGACACAGGGCTCAAACCCATGAACCATGAGATAATGACCTGAGCTGAAGTTGGATGCTTAACCAAATGAGCCACCCAGGTGCCCCTTAAATTAAGTTCCAACATACATATGTTGGATATATGTAAAAATATTTTTATCCAGTCATTTTTATTCTAGCATTTTTTTCTTACATTATTATGTTTTTTTACCCAGCATATTTTCATGAACTATAAATTTTTGGGCCACATGTAGGCCAATAAAATAATAACATTTGTATCCAGTGGCCAACCTATCAGCTGTGATCAATGGAGTTGCATCTCAATTGTCTCTTTTTCCAATAAAATTATCATTAAATTTAATATGTGATCTGTTAAATTATATCTTACCCTCAGACACATTAATTAATTAAACTAAAACCAGTTTTAACTTAAGCACTATTTATAAGTTTATGTAATTTTATTTATAATAATGGCTGTGTGTAGCTACTGGCTTACAGAGTTTTTAAAAACTTAAGATGCAGATTTTGCATGAGTCACTATGAGTCAGCACATGACTGTAGGCATTAAATAAACATTAGGTTAAAGAATTATAGGATTTTTATAATTTATATGATATATCTGATAAATAAATTTTTTATAATTATAAGATAAAAATTATAGTATAAAAGACTATGAGACTTAAGAAATAAATAACATAACCAACATTTTTAATAATGCATTAAGTATTTTTGATTCTCACTAAGACTCTGATTAATTATTATTGTTATTATTAGTTCCATTTGTTTGACAAGTGATTATTTTAAAAATTCAAGTAATACAGAAATATGGAATAAATCTGAAAACCTCCCATAACATCTTCTTCCCTCGTATCTTCCTGAAAAACAACAGTTTATCCTTCGAGATTTCTCTCTTCTCTCCTAATTTGCTTCTTTTTTAATAATAATTGTTTTTCTTTTAAAATATTTATTCTTTTTAGTAGAAGTGTGATGAAATTTATGTAGCCAATTTTTGATTAATTCAGCCTCACTATTACAAACAAAGCTGCAAAAAACAGCTCCATTATATATGGATAGACATAGCCTTTGATACCGTGAGCTGTTCTATAAGAATTTCCATGTTTAGATACCTTGGTGATGAACTGGCCCATCAAATTCTATTTGTTTTTATAATGTTGACTCTTATTGACATATAGCGTACAAAAAGGATGTGGTACCAATCATGTATAAGTGTGTCAATTTCCCTGTACCTGCAGTAACACAGGACTGGCTCATACTGGCTTGTGAGAGCAGGTTCTACATCTTGTCTCAACTCCATGTACAGTGATATTAGAGTGGTAGCTTGAAATATGTCATATTGACAGTATTTATACCATAGAAATTGACAAATACTATAAATGAAGGTTTATTTTTTTCCTTCAGAGTCTATTTACTAGTGCACCACTCCCTTTACTCTCACTAATACTAGCTATTACCATTTTAAAATTTATTATACCTTGTATATAAATATTATTTACCTAGTTTTTATAAAATCATTTGTACTTTTTAATGGATTATTATGATTAGCCTATTGCATTGCTAAGGAAAGTAAGATGTAGAAAGAGAGATCAACTTAGAATGTATAAACAGATGGATCTATGTGTTAGGTATACAATAAATATCAGTTACCATTCTTACCGCCACCTCATTCTTCCCTTGTCCAAGGAACATAAGGAATTTATGATTCCTTATCATAAAGACAGTCACAGAAATCAACCGTTATGTACTTTATACCCCCATTGTTAAACACTCCCCTTTATTTATGAAAAGTATATAAAAAATCCATAATTCAGATAAAGGTTATAACTTTAATTTGGAGCTCCCAGAAGAAATTCTGTAAAATATTCTCTAGTTACTGTCCGCAAGGGGATTCTTCTCATGCACATTGGGAATGAGGGACATTGACATAAATCACTAGGTTATACCATCATCAGTGATACCTGGCACCACAGAGAGCAGGTAGCCAAATGGCTGACTAAATTTTCTCAACTTTCCCTGGTTACTATGTCTTGAATAAATGTCCAATCTCAGATAGATATTTTCATCTGTTTGTCTTCTCATAGCAAATTCCTAGTGCAGGTGAATTTTGATGGTGATATTTTGTGTAGGATTCAGGCTGGTGATGGAGAAGGCAAAAAATGTTTTTAGATGTTGAAGGAAGGGGAAATCTTACCATCTGAGGGAAAGTTCTCAAAGAAAAACTAGCAGCAGTACTTTTTTTCTTTTTTTTTTCTTTTTTTTTTTTTGGTGTATTTAAAAGGTACCAGCACTGAGAAACTCTAGCATTCACTGAATTATATTTCTTAAGTCTAAAAGTAATGGAAAAGACTCAATTCTCAGTTTTTTTCTTTAAATTCTTGAACTTTGTCATTCTCTCTCTCTCTCTCTCTCTCTCTCTCTCTCTCTGCTTCTGAAATCATGCTTTCTTCTACAAGGATCGTAGCTTGCCTTTCTGAGCAGTCTTACGGTTTGCAGAATAATAATTCTGATAAAGCTTTCTGATTGGTACATATTTGGAAATAAAAGGAAACATGGCTCAGCATATTCTCTTTCCCTTACATTATCTTTTTCTTGCTTCTTCTCCCTCTTCAGAGAAAAGTTGTTTGAGGAATGCAGAAGAGCTTCCTGGATTGATTCCTGCCCTCTGTTCTTTGGTCCTCACATTCATTTCCTCAGAGAATGCAGCCATTGCCATTATTTTTATTCTGAAGACCCTCACATGGTCTCTGAAAAACTTTCACTTAAATATACCACTCTATCATGAATTCACTCCTGGACAATTCTATTTGGATATTTTTATTTTTATTATTATTATTATTATATCAGAATATATGTTCATATCCATGCTTAACATGCTTTCCATTAAAAAAATCACCTCTAGTTATGATCTGAATGTTTGTGTCCCTACAAAATTCATATGTTGAATTCCTAACACCCAAAGTTAACGGTAATAGGAGGTGGGACCTTCAGACGGTGACTAGACCGTGAGAGTGGAGTCCTCATGAGTGGGATTGGTGCTCTTACAGAAGAGGCGCCAGAGATAGCCCTTGTCCCTTCCTCCATGTAAGGACTCAAAGACAGCTACCATCTATGAACCAGGGAGCGGCCCCTCGGCAGAACATGACCATGCTGGGTGCCTTGATCTTGGACCACCCAGCTCCAGGAACTACAAGAAATAAATTCTGTTTATAAGCCACACAGACTGTGATATTTTGTTACAGCAGCCCAAACAGTGAAAAGCCTTCCTAATACTATATCTATGAATGAGATGGCTTTTTTCCAGTTACCATGATAACCACATGTTCTCTTATATATACTAAGTTGCCATATTCTGTGAACTTTTAATTATTTTTCTCCTTTTGTCTCTTTCATATTTATTTCCACTGTGGTTGGAAAATCTGGTGTCCCCTTGGTTGGACTGCTGTCATAGTCTTCTAGTTGTCTTCTTGAAACCTGCCCTTTGTTTAAACTTGACTTCTGTATTGCCACTCACTTGTTCAAAAATACTTCCTGAATTCCTGTTAACCACTGATTATCTTGCTGTGTTCTCAGAAATTTGGCCACACTATAATTGTTCATAGTATTTCTTTCCGTTCCATAAAATCTTTCAAGCCAGATTCCTAGCCTTTTTAGTTTACTTCCTCATGCTCATGATCCAAGATCATCCTAACTCTGTGTTCTTTTTAAAAATAAATTAATTGATTAATCATTGCATTTATTTATTTATCATTTCATTTCTATTTTTTATTTTTAATAATTTTATTTTTTAATTATTCTTTTTTAAAATTCCTAACTCTTCCCAACTCTCACCATTTTGTTGTTCCTCTTTCTTGGAATGCCTTCTTTTTTTTAATGTTTAATTTATTTCTGAGAGAGAGTGAAAGGCAGTGTGAGCAGGGGAGGGTCAGAGAGAGAGGGATACACAGGATCCAAAGCAGGCTGCATCCAGACTCTGAGCTAGCTGTCAGCACAGAGCCCAACGCGGGACTTGAACCCACGAACTGTGAGATCATGATCTGAGCCGAAGTCGGATGCTTAACCAGCTGAGCCAGCCAGGCACTCCGCTTGGAGTGCCTTCTAATTCGTCTTCTGCCTGCCCAAATTTTGTCCACTCTTGATAATCATAGGAGAATCATTATACAGGTAAAAGTAAAACTTATCTAGCCTTGAAACATGACAAACATAGGCTTTGGAAATGGTGAGTCTTACTCAAAGTCACACATTGAATCTATGACAGAAATGAAGCCAGAACCTGAGTTTTCCTTGCATAAGTTTTCTGTATAACAGTGTGTTGTTGGGGTGCCTGGGTGGCTCAGTCGGTTGAGTGTCCGACTTTGGCTCAGGTCATGATCTCACAGTTTGTGAGTTCAAACCCCGCATTAGGCTCTGTGCTGACAGCTCGGAGCCTGGAGCCTGCTTCAGTTTCTGTGTCTCCCTCTCTCTGACCCTCCCTTGCTCACACTGCCTCTCTCTCTCTCTCAGAAATAAATAAAACTTTAAAAACAAAACAAAACAGTGTGTTGCTCTGGTGAATCTAACAGAACACTTAACTACTATTTTCTTCACAATAACATATATATATGTTACATATATACATAATATATACAATAAGTTTATATACATTATTAATTTTAAAGATACTTTGTGTCTTCACTACTATTTGTCACTTTGGTAAATAATTTTGAAAGGAAAATAAAGTGAATATGGCAGGGCTTACATTGATGAAGCACTTCCGTGAGGTCTGATGATCACTGTGTTTGATAATCTATTTGTAATCTGATCAGGCTTTTGCAATGATTCAGTGATTGCTAAGCTTAATGAGTTTTTCTTTTCTTTTTTTTTTTTTTTTTTTGCTTGGTTTTTAAGTTTTGAAATCTCTCTTGGTCTTTTCTCTTAATATTCGGCTAATCTTCACAGTCCAAGCACTTGTGTAATGAATATGGCCTCCGTCTAATGACAAATTCTGGAATCAACACTGTACATGATCATGATCAAGGGATATTTAAGGACTATTGACTCAGTAACTCAATGAGTCAGTGACAAGTCAAATTAGCTCCTAGCTCTGACTCACCCCATCCCCAAACGAGGTGTAATAATGCCTTACAATGCCTTATGTCTTCAGTAATATAGTTTTCTTAATTCTTTGGACAAAATATGTGCCACCAACTTCAGTTGTAATATCTGGGTTCCATTTGTGTGGGGGGGGGGGAGTGTGGTTGTAAAATTTCTTATCCCAGAAATCTACTTAGATGACTAGATGCTCTTAGTTGGGTATGGTGTCTCAATCCTATGAATTCTTTGGAGACTAGAATGCTGTCTGACTCCTAATCTAGTAGCAAGAACACCATTCCAGCTGATGAACCTTTTGGACCCTGTTGACCTTTCAGCTATTTTGTCTCACCGATTCTCTGCTTCTTGTCTATCCTAGGACTCTGTATTGTTATGCTCTCCACACTCGCTTATTATCCTTGCTAAACTTCCAGACATTTCCTGCCTGCTTAGACTGGCACCTATCGCTTATCATCATAATCTCCAGACACTGGGTTCTGGTTCACTGGCTAGGTGGGGGAGACCTGTCTCAGAAATTCAGTCCTCTGCTGAGACCCTGTCACTTGCTCTGCTGCTGCCAGATTTTGTGGCTACTGCCTTGCTGCCTGGAATGTCAGTGTGTCACCTGAGTCCCGACAGCCCTGACAATTCTCTGCTTGCCGAGATATCCTCATCGACACCAAGTTACCTCTGCACAGCAAACTCCTTTGCTTTTGCATTTTGGTTGCCAGTCTTTTTTCTCTGATTAGTCTTTCTGGTTTCTGCACTCCAGCACTTTGGTTAGTTCCAGGATTCTTGTTTCCAAACCCTAGTTTTATATATTGTCTCCTATATGATGCTAAAAATTAAGTAGAGGGTGTGTATTTATGTGTGTAGGAGGGTGGGGTGGGGAAGGGTGGATCCTGTTCCTCAAGATCCTTCTCAATTGCTGCCTTTGTGAAACCTCACTTTTCGATTATTATAGAGTGGTTTTTGTTTTTTGTTTTTTGTTTTTGTTTTTTTAGATCCTTTTCATGGACCTGAAAGCAAGTCTGCCCTTTGTGTGTTGGTCTCCTCTATTGGACTACATGGTATTCTGGGACAAAACCCACATGGTTGTTCATTTACATAAGCATTTATTAAACACTTGCCACATGCCAGGCACCATGTTTTTGACAACACAGATGAACAGAAAAGATGGTTTCAGTAAACTTGGGACCACAGGGTTTTATTAGTAGTGTAAGTAGTCTACTTTAAATATTTCCCAAAAGTTTCTTGAATGAATGAATGAATGAATGAATGTTTGCTGACTAATTGACCATCGATTTTAAAATCTGCTTCCCAAAATAATTATGTGCTCTCGTGCATGCTCCCTAAGAAATAAATGACACTACTTCAGCAAAAACAAAAACTTAGAATCACTGTTGAAGTCATGTTAGGGTCTTGGATATGGAAGGTTATTTGTCATGAATAATGTAAGACCCTGAGGCAGAGTCAACAAAGCCAACAATCTTTTCCTGTAAAAAGCCAGATCGCAAACCTTTTCACACTTGTGGTCCATATGGTCTCTGCCACAACTACCCAGCTCTGGTTTGGTAGCACAGAAGCAGTGATGGGCAATACATGAACAGATGGGCATGGCTAGTTCCAATGAAATTTTATTTAAGGATACTGAAATTTGAATATTGCATAATTTTCACGTGTCATGAAATATTCTGACTTTTTTTTTTCTCAACCATTTAGGAAATGTTCATGATTTGCAGACCTCGAAGAACCAGGTAGTAAGCAGGATTTGGCCACTGGGCCCTGGTTTAGGCTTCATCTGGGTTTTACTGCTTTACTTTTCCCCAGAATGCTTAGTTCCCAGAATGTTAGGATTAAACCTGGGCTTCCTGATATAAAACACTCTTGGAAAGTTTGCAAATAAAAATAGCTTAGGTCCAGCTTAGATCTTTAATATGCGAAAGGAGTTGGAAGAGTGGCCGGGATGTCCCCTAATGGAAACAAAGCAGAATGTCACAGCACACTGTAATGCTGCTTATACTAATGACCCGGCTGGAATCAGAGGTCTGTATTGGCTTGTTTTCTAGATTACTTCTCATCTTCAGACCCAGTGATTCCTTTCATTGACAGTTTAGTTGAGGGGAACTAATAAAGTTCAATAATTTAACTTTCTGTGATTAGGTTAGAAATATCTCTGGGCAGTGCTTTCTTAAAAGAAGCTCCTTATTAGTGTCCTAACAACGTAAGAGTTGAAGCAGGTATGTATGGTCCTGGGGGCTTGAATCAGCCTTTGTTTCACTTTACTACAATCTATGCTAGTGTTAAAAACCATGATGTTTGTCAGCCCCGTTTCTTCTAGCTGGGTCAGTGGAATCAATTACATTGTTCTTATATCTGAAAGTTCAGCAGAATGGCTCACGTCCTGTCACCCTGTGCAGGGGCCGTCTCTTTTCTTCCCTCCCTCCTTCCATCTTCCTTCCTTCCTTCCCTTTCCTTCCTTCCTTCCCTCCTTCCTTCCTTCCTTCCTTCCTTCCTTCCTTATCTTTCCTTCTTCCCTCTTCTTTTCTTCTCTTTTCTTTTCTTTCTCGTTTTGTTTTTCTCTTTCTCCTCCTCCCTCTCCTTCTCTCTCTCTTTCTCTCTCTCTCTCCCTCTCTCTCTCTCATGTTGTCTATTCTTTTACTGTTATTTTCCCTGCTGTCACCAGCAAAACCAAGTAGGGTCTGAATTTCCTTTTCTCAAAAAGATGTTACCTCATCTCAAGGCAGAAGAGGGAGGACAGGGCTTCAGGCTGGAGCCACGACTACCACCTACATCCTGTCCCTAGTGCCTACCTTCAACCATCCCAGCCTACAGGGAGTCACCCCTGAAATCCATGCCCCCCAGGGCTGCTCTGGGATCTAGATGCCTTCTTCCAGGGGGTGCTGCCCAACAGGAGCATCTATGATGTGTGGGTTAGCCGCTTCCGGATCTGGTTGCCTCCACCCTGGGATGGCTGTCTCCTGGGACAGCCTGTGAGGCTTCCAGGGCAGAGTTTGCTTTTCTCTCCTACCTCTTCCTGCCTTGATTGATTGGCTTGTTGGGGAACCAAGGCCAAGAGCACCCAGAGGTGTCTATGGCCACAGAGATGTCATCTTTTCAATGATTCTCCCTGAGACCACCTTCAACTCCAGACGGATTATAAGAAATAGGTTTCCTGAATGTGATTTTAAATGCTGTATGATTTCTAGAGGCCAGTTATAAGGTCATTTATTTTCTTCCCTCTTTGTCCTTGAATATCTCTCCATTTTTCTCTATTGTTCATGAATTCTGTCTGTTGTGGCCAGTCCTAGATTTGTCTCTCCTTCTTCCTTCCAAGAATAAAGATGTGATATTACACAGAAGGAACTGTAGTATTGAACCAAATCAAAGGTTCAGTAAACTTTTTATGTAAAGGGCCAGACAATACATATTTTAGGCTCTGTGGGCATATGGTCTCTCAGTAGCTCAACTGTACTGTAGCGTGAAAACAGCCATTATTACATATACTCAATGTAAACAAATGAGTATACATGTGTTCCAATATATTTACAAAACCAGGCAACAGGCAGAATCTGACCTCCAGGCCATAAGTTGTTGACCTCTGAACCAAAGTATATTTTGTGTCTATTGAATATTTTGATATTTTGTATTCTTAAAACTGAAATATGATATTCTTTGCCCTAAAATACCAAATAAAGTTTTAATCTCTCTATATCTCCATCCATCCATCCATCCATCCATCCATCCATCCATCTATCCATCCATCCATCCATTATCCATTTATCTATCTGAGAAAGCCTTTATATTAACTGAGGAAATGCCCCTTTAAGTACCTGAACTGTATCTCATGCTTGGTTCACAGAGCCTGCTTGGGCAGCAGGCATTCCTATATATATTTCTTTGCAGAAGTGTTTGGAATAAACTGTGACTTTAACCATTTGCATGAGTAGAAGACAAGATGGGTCACAATATAATATGACAAGCATCTCATTTGCAATATTCACAGATTCTTTCCCTTCTAGCTGGTGCCATAGTGTTTATGCCTTATCAAATGCCAGCTGAATTGGGCGGCATATTCCTTCTTCCAGACTGTAGTTTTGAGTTGATAAAGTCGGTGGATCAATGGCAGATTTACACATGCTGTTTGTCCACCTGGTGCTCATTTCAAAACTGCTTCTCTCAGAGTGGACACTTGATAGCAAATGTGTTTATTCATTCTACTCTAGACAGATCCCTTGATGCTATCTTTCTAATGTCTGTAAATAATTCTTTGGTCTAACAACAGTGGAAGCCTAAGGCATTTTTCATGTAACCATTAGCTTCTTTGCAGTCTGGACGAGTTCTCTTCTAGAGCCAATCATGGATACTAAGGAAATGCCTAGCTTGGGAATAGATACAGATGTTTGAGTTCCTCTTGTATTCCCGTTCTATATTTAGATTTTTCATTTTTATGTATCAATCATGAACAGCCTTGTGAGATAGATGATATTAACCCTAGACTAAAGATTACAAAGTAGAGTTACAGAGAATATAATGAAATCTCTCAAAGTTTTACTTGTAGCAAATGGGCAAAATTATAGCATAGTATCGATGAGCTAACTCTGCACCAGAGGGAGAGACGCTAGAATTCTGGTGTCAGTTGCCTTGTACTGGCTGTGTGACATCTGCAAGTTATTTTACCTCTCAAAGCCCATTTCTTCATGTGAAAACATACAGGGCTGTTTTTGTTTACAGCAGATAATAGCATGTTGCATGCAAAGTGCTTAGCAGAGTATCTAGTTCAAGAAAATGCGCTTGATAAATGTTTGTAACTATTATTTTTTTTTAAATGTTTTATTTATTTCTAGGAGAGAAAGAGAGAGAGATAGCGTGAGCAGGGGAGGGTCAGAGAGAGAGGGAATCACAGACTGAAACAGGCTCCAGGCTCTGAGCTGGCAGTCAGCACAGAGCCCGACGCGGGGCTCGAACCCACGAACCGCGAGATCATGACCTAAGCGAAAGTCGGACGCTTAACCGACTAAGCCACCCAGGCGCCCCTGTTTGTAACTATTATTAAAGTAAAAGATCCCAAATGTAAATTGCCTTTCTCAGAACTTCATAGCCCTTGATCTTTCATCTCAGTAAATGTTAGCTCTTTTATCTTGACGATCATATTTTTCATTCACATTCATAAAATCTAATCAAAACAAAAGAAAGTAAGGGATCCTTTAGTTCAAGGTCTAATTTAAAATGCGTGTACAGTAGGCAGGTAACAGAATAGAATCTATTTAGTTGGGTGAAGACTTGGCCGATATTCTGTGAATAGTGGGCACTGGGGCACACATACCTTATCTCTACAGAAGGGCAATGGCTTACATCCAACATGTTGGCAAACAGGAATGTAGGTCCAGATTTGTCGATTGATTCCATTTTTCAAGAGCAAGCAGAAGTTTATACTTTCATGTGACCTATCCCAATTTTAAGATGTTAGCCCTCAAAATTTTACAAGAATAATGGACAGACAAAATTCATCTTCCAGGGTGTCTAGGTAGCTCAGTTGGTTAAGCCTCCAACTCTTGATTTCAGCTTTGATCATGATCTCATGGTTTGTGAGATCAAGCCCCATGTTGGGGCTTTGCACTGAGGGTGCACAACCTGCTTAAGATTCTCTCTTTCTCCCTCTCTCTCTGCCCCTCCATCACCCATGTGCTCTCTCTCCCTCTCTCAAAATAAATAAATAAACTTAAAAAAAAAACCCACATCTTCTAAGTGGAGTTGGTGCTTGCACCATCATCATGTGGTCTATAATAGATCAACCCTGATATTTGGCCAATGAGGAAGCTAAAACTAAACTCCTATTTAAATGACTTGCCTCAGTCACACTGGGTGATGATTGTCACCCCAGTGTCACATAGTGAGAATTATGGTAGGATCAGAACTGCTAAAAGCAAGGCTTCTTTTTACTCTCACATCATTTTACTGATGTTCTTTTTGACTTGTGTAGTTTCATTTAGGTAATTCCTCCCCAAATCAGTCAAGAGGCTATTGAAGTAGTAAAGATTCCTTTCTAATATTAAAGTCAAGGATTATTCTAGAAGGAGTGGCTTCTAATCTTTCCTTGTTTGTTGTTTTTGGCCCAGGATTTTCACATCAGATGTGACACAATTTACCTCATTTAATTTCAACATTTGGTTTCCTTAATGTAGAAAGTTTCATATCTATAAAATAAAACTTATTATTTTTTCTTACTCGAAAGGAGTTTTCCAGAGAAATAATGATGATCATACTTCATAACATTGTCATAGTATTGCAACTTTCCAAAATAATCATTAAAATAATGCTTAGATTAGATTGAACGTTTACTTGCATTTAAGAAAATAAGAGATCACTTTCACCCATTTCTCTCAAAAGGCACAAACTTACATGTGAAGGTAAATCATCCCCGGGGATACAGCGTGTATCATGGTGACTATAGCTAACAGTATTGTGTTGTATATTTGAAAGTTGCTTATGAAAGACAGAAAAGAGAGAAGGGAAATAGAATATAGAGAGAAGTATGGGGCTCACATGGCAGCCCCCACCCCCCAGACAAACCACTAAGCACTTTAGAAGCACTATCAGATTTTATTATCTTCAGTGTTCCATGAAGATAGATGCACAGAGATAGATACGGAACTGAGGCTGTGCAGTCATGCCACATTGCAAAAACTCCAGGGTTAGTAACTAGTGGAACCAAAAGCAAAACCCAAGTCTGTTGTTACTGAACCTCGAAGTCATAATGTGTGTGGCAGTGGAGGGACTCATGGTGGGCTCCTATTTAAATGCAGAGAAAGAAATATTGCCATAATTATGATACCACAAGCTGTGGTCTCCTTTCTGCAGTCGTGCTTCTTGACCCAGCCTGTCTTCTTGGGTTTTGGCTCTTTTGCAAACATTGCTGATGTCTCTGGCCCCTGCTTTCATGGTTAGAATTCCATTTTCAAAGAGCTTCCTGTGTATTTACCACTCTCTTGAACACGATAGCTGACATACATGTCAGACGTCTCTAGACTGTCTGGGCTTATGTGGCCTTATCTCCTCCAGCCTTTTATTTTGTCATTTCCCAGCACCTGCCCTGAATTACGTTTCCCTTTATGGTATGCCAACAATTTGTTTGACATTAACAGTCACCACTACCCTTCACAACTATCTGCTGCATCCCTAAATAAGGGAAGGGGAAAGAAAGACTTTTTTGAGAAAATAATTCCTTTGCTGTGTGCGCTGATATCTTCCCATTCCTTCCACTACTTTGCCACATTTTCCTGCCTTATCATGGGGAGGTATGTAGAGTGTGAAATTGATTCAGGGACTGTAGAGTACCATTAGCTCTTTTCTCCATGGACCATTGCTCTAGAATACAGGGCCTATTGGGCAAAACTTCAAAAGTCTTAGAGAAAGCCATACCATGGTACAAGCTCCAGAAAATAAAAGACCTCTTGTAGGGCTCCCAATTAGATTACATTATATAAATAGAATGCTTTTATTAACATATTTGTTAAGTATAATCCTGCCTCCTGCTCAGTACCTTGGTACTAGCTACTCTCTCTGGAAGACTTTCCTGCCAGCATTTTAACTGAATGACCATTTTTCATCTATAACAATTCCTCAAAGAAATACTTTCTCAATCTGTTATTTGAAAGCAAAGAGCAGGGCACCTGACTGGCTCAGTTAAGAGTCTGACTCTTGATTTTGTCTCAGGTCATTATCTTGCTGTTTGTGGGATTGAGCCCTACGTCGGGCTCTGCACTGATAGCCTGGAGCCTGCTTACGATTGTCTCTCTCCCTCTCTCTATACCACTCCCCCACTTGCTAAAAAAAATAAATATTAAAAAATAAATTAATTAAAGCAAAGAGCAAAATCATTTATCATATTATCTGCTTTCATTCTTTCATTGTATTTATTACCTGGATATGTTTAAACATTTTTTTATGTTTGTTTATTTTTGAGAGAGAGAGAAACAGTGCATGATCAGGGGAGGGTAAGAGAGAGGGAGACACAGAATCTGAAGCAGGCTCCAGGATGTTTTTAAATCTATCTATCTATCTATCTATCTATCTATCTATCTATCTATCTATCTCAAATGTCATGTATGCCAAATCTCTATGAGAGCAAGTACTTTTCTATCTTGTTCACCACTGTTTCTTCAAGTCTAGTACATGACATATAGTAAGCCCTCAGTAAAATGTAGTTAAATGGATTAATTAGCTTCGTATCATCCTTTAATTAGTCATTAGTTTTAGTCTGATATTAGTATTCTGTTTGCTAAAATGGGGTATCAAAGGCTCAGAGGGTATTGCATTAGGTACAATGTAAAAATAGAAACTCTCCTTTTAATAGATGAGCCTTGATTAGATACTGGATTATAAAACAACAAAAGAAGCAAACAAATGAGCAAGTAAGTTTAAAAGAGATTTCTTAGGGCACCTGGGGGGCTCAGTCGGTTAAACATCAGACTTTGGCTCAAGTCATGATCTCATAGCTCTGCTGATGGATTCGAGCCCCACCAATGGGCTCTGTGCTGACAGCTCAGAGCCTGGAGCCTGCTTCAGATTCTGGAACTCCCTCCCTCTCTGTCCCTCCCCTGCTCACGCTCTGTCTCTCTCCAAAAATAAATAAACATTAAAAGAACATTTTTATTTAGTTAAAAAAATATTTTTTAATGTTTTATTTGAGAGAGACAGAGAGAGGAGGAGGGGTGGCAGAGAGAGGGGGGACACAGAATCTGAAGCAGGCTCCAGGCTCTGAGTTGTCAGCACAGAGTCAGATGCAGGGCCCAAACTCACAAGCCGTGAGATCATGACCTGAGCCAGAGTCAGACGCCTAACTGACTGAGCCACCTAGGCACCCCAAAAAACATTTAAAAAAGAAATTTATTGGGGGTAAGTCCGGATATTTCATATTACTACATATTATATGATAATACTAAACTAAATTTTTTACTGGGGTAATGGTATTGTAGTTGTTCAGGAGAATGTCTTAATTTTAGGATATATGAATGATGAAGTATCCAAGAGTGAAATTTTATACAAACAATATGCAAATGAGACAAGACATTGATAATTGGTGAAATCTAGTGAAATAATGTTACAAGTGTTCATTCTGCAATTGTTTCAACTTCTCTATTTGTTAGAATATGACAAGCTAAATATTTGAAAGGAAATACCTTTAAAAATTTCATATATCAAGTAAGTAGTTAAACTTTTGCCTGAAATTTACTTTTCAGTTTTTGTTTTCATAGGATCTGTTTGTTGACATAAAAGTGCTGGAAAATGATTAATAGTATTTTCCTGTATTTGATAACATTTAAAATTTTATGTCCAACCTTAAAATGGCAAGGTGAAAAGCAGCAAAGTTTGTAAAAAGCTGCCAATGACTCTCGCTTACTAATGTCACATCTCCATTTTAGTCTCTCTCTTAAAATTTTATAGATATACTTGAATTGTTAAAAGTTGTCCCATTGAGTCTAAAGGAGATGGGATTTGATCAACTTTATGAAAAGTCTTTTCTTCTGCGTTATCATAGCACATAAATGAAGTGTGTCATCACCAAGGGCAGTTATTTACAAGAAGCTAAAATAGATTTTCTATCTCCAAATTTATACACTTTCTGTACTCTAAAGTAATTCAATTCAATGAACTTGGAAACCATGGTACACAGATATTAAATAACTAAGAACAATAAAATGAAAATGCATCTCACCTTTCCTATGTTTTTATGAGCATCTTTCAACAATGGAGACAATATAGTATTTGCCTGTGGGTCTTAATGTTCAAGTACATAGAAGTAATTTTGAAGATTGCTAGCTTTGTATGCAGATAGCTAATTATTGATTAGTAGCTTTGCTCATTACAGGGAAAACCAATTATCTATTATAGTGGCTTAAGAAAATAAAACAAAGGGACAGTTAATGATGTGTAGTCATGCATTTCACAAAAAAAGTTCTATTTGGAACTGTGAGAAAGTGCATGTTGTTATTTTACACCAGCTAGTCATTTTTAACCAGGAAACAATTGGCACTGAAATGTATTTTCATTACTAGGGTTTGGATAGATCCACTAATCTTGCTCCTAAGTATAATTTAATATTTTTTAAGGAGGTGTTTCATGCTAGAGAACATGGTAAATAGGAGATGTTCCTACAAATACTATTTTACTTTGTCAGCTTCATTTAATTTTTTTTCTATGAAATATCAAAGGCTAAACATCACAGGTTCCTTCTTTACTCATCTTTTTTTACAACCTATGGGATTTTTGTGTGATATTTTAGGAAGACAAATTAGAGAGTTTTTGATGAATTCTGATGTAAAAGACATTATGATACGGTTTACAAATTATTTAAATAATAACAAGAGAATAGGCTGTTGATGAATTATATCTAACTAATAATTATTCCTTCTCCAGGCTCTTTTTTATTGACCAGAAATAGTAAATACTGTGTTGTCACTTTCATTTTCTTTTGGATCATATAGTCTCTATCTGCTATCCCGGTGTGTCATTGAGCACAAAATCCTTCTTTTATCTGTGAACTTTTGCCCGTGAACAAACTCCTCTTTCTTTGTCTCAATTATTATTCTCCATTGCTGAAGATTTAATGAATCATAAATTTAGAAAGCATATACATTTATTCAATGGTATGTTTTAGTTTATAGTGGTCAACATGAATAAAAATAAAGGTTAATCCCCTGCTTTGGGTATTCATGGAGAATAAAAATACCAACCAACATTTATAAGACAAATTATTACCTAATATAATCTTAGTTGATCCTCATTACAGCCTTGAGAAATGGCTGTTTTGAGCCCCAATCTGATACAGTTAGAAAAGTACACAAAACAACCCACATTACAAAGATAAAGCCAATTGTCCAAAATCTCCCAGTGGCCTGGTAGACAGTGTATTTTGAATTTGAAACTGGATCCACCTACTCCAAGCTGGCTGCTCTTTCTAATACAACAGGCTGCCTCTCATAAAGTAAGATGAAATATCATTGAACAATTTTTGGTCAGCTCCAAGCACCTGATGTCTGAAAATAACATCAAGACACTGAGAGGAACAGACTGGAGAGCTTTCAGCATCCTCAAAGCTCAAGACTGTAATCTTTAACTTTCCTGTGCTTTTGTAAGGCAACGTGAATCAGGACATTGGAAAGTTTGTGTTTATAGAATTTTAGGGACTGAGATATGGAAGGCATGATATTGTTTAATTGGAGAATGGAGGTATACTTCAGTAGGGTATCTGGGTGAGGATGTGGAAATATGTCAAGGAAAAGAGATACTGCTCTCTGTCCTCCCACCGGTGGTTTGGAAAAACTCAAGACAGAAAATGAAAAAGAAAAAAGAAAAAAAAAGAAAAGTCAGGTTACTAATAGTATCAGGTGAGAGCTGGAAAAGTGGAGAGGCACATTATAAAACAGAGCTAAAACTCTGCAAAGAGAAAAGCAGAAATAAACAAACAAAGCCAGACTGACCAGATAGTCAATGCCGTATGTCAGTCTGCTGAGTTATTCTGACAGCCACCTGAGTTGACAGATGAAATAGACAAAGTGGGTGGCAGGTAACCAGGAAAAGAAGAGCTCTAATGTCATTACTAAAAGGGGCCAAGGGTGCTCTTAAAATCTCTGGCCCCAGTCAGTGTCAGAATGAGTAAATGATTAAGGCTTAGGGACAGAGGGAGCTCTTCAAAGGTTCATAATTGTGCCACTGTTTTCACAATTCAGCACAGATTTCAAGCCAGCAAATAGGTGTGAAAATACCATGGCTGGCCTTGAAGGCAGCCTTCTGTCTCCTGGTCATTCCCATGCTTTCTCCTAATGGTGAATCATGAATCTCACTTAGTATTCTGTGACGTAGCTTAGACTCTGCCCTACCCTTACCTTTATTGTTTTCATTCTTCTTTCATTATGTTTTTACTTCTCAAACAATGGTTTTAAATCTCTAATTATAAACCAAAGCTATTGGTAAATGAAATAAAAAGGAAATTACAGGGAAAATTATTTACCTATCACGCATTTAAATATCACCACAGTGTCAAGATGCTCTGCAGGTTGCTACATGCTCACTTAATTTCTCTTCTTATCTTGTCCGAAGTCCTGTAACAGTTGTGGGCTGATCACAATCCAGGGACCACACTTTGAGAAACACCTGTTGGCTCGGTGCCTTTACTGTTTTACTCTACTATAATTAAATATGATTGATCTCTGTACATTTTATTAATGTTCTAGATGTAAAATTCAGTTATATTTTAAGTTTCACTAGTCTCAGTGTTTTTAAACCAGTGGTAAGCTAATGCTAAAGTGGTTCACTCACAGTACACTTGAGCTTAACAATTTGTTTTTTCTAAGAGAGAGAAATAGAAAATGTTGGCTGGGTTGGCCTAAAATCTTTTTACTCCTTCTCCAATGATTGCATTGTCTCCAATGTATCCACAAAAGTCTTGCTCTTCAATGTTGATAATTTCTATAGGCCCTCTGGTTAGCTTCTGATCAGTTTAAAATACTATGAACTCATCTTTTCATACGAAGTCTGAGTTGCAACAGTGGGTAAAAAATTGAGAAGTCTCCATGAAAAAGATGCTGTTGTTCATGCTTCTGGTGCTTCTTTACCTATTGTCTGATTTTCAGGAAGTTTTAGAAATGAATAGATTACTTTATGTCCCAATGATTGCATGTTATGCAGGATTTCCAGTCAATCTGTGTTTATTTGTGTTATGTGACACCCTTATACCAAAACTGGAGTTTCTTCACCCAGTTAGCCTTTATCCCAACAATCTCAGTATTAGCAGAAATATCATAAGGTACTAACAAGGATTCTACATCTATTTTTTGAGAAATAAATAGGTATGCGAGTGGAATAATACATGAGTGTAGCATTTTGTACAGACCAGAAACTATTCTACATGCATCTACATGTATCAACACATTTTGTCCACCTAACAACCATATGAAGTATGCAGTGGTATTGTCCACATTTTCCATTGTATTATTATCATCTCTGTTTTACTGTTTTGTTAGGGTGAGTCCATGTTGTCTATGAGAATGGGGCAGAGTCTTCTTCTGTAGGCCCTGTTTCCCTTGCAGTGCCATTACAAATGGTATCTACAAAAAAAGACAGTAAAGAAATCCGAGAAGCTCTGATGAATTAGGCCAAATAAATGGTTCTGTCACATCATAAAGCAGGCTGAACATGCCTGTGATTCTAGTTCACCAGGTAGAAGGTCTAGAGGTGGCAAGCCAAGAGATCCCTTCCTTATTGTAACTCTGCCTTCCTGTTAACCTTGTTCAGAAGCAATGTTTTCTTGATATTAAAAAAAAAATCCACTGTTAACCAGCTATTTGCAGACTCCCTGGTGTTTAAAACATTTAAACAGCACTGAGATGTCTGGCTCTTTTTACTTTAAGCCCACTTGTAGTCATCTGAACACTCTTGATTTTATTATCAAAACTGCGATTGCCTCTGTCGTTTCAAGCATGTTGTGTGCTGCTAGCCCACTGGAGTGTCAGTGAGTTAGTGCCATGAAGCACAGCCAGCTTAGTGGCGCAGTGAAGGAGTATGTATTGACGATTCATTATATAAGCTATTACTTTCTTCATTGCAACATTTTGTCAAAGCTTTTTTTTTTTTTTTTATCTTGCTGTGTTTGGTCATCACTTTAATAAACCATAACCTGAAATATATTATGGTGGCATTGTCAGGAGTGAAAGTGGACATTTGAACGGTCTTACCTGGGTTCTTTTTTCTTTTATCTGTGCACATGTAGTAATCATATGTTCTTTTGGAAACCTGACCTTGTGTAATATCCAGAGTTTTCCAGTAGTCACTGGAAAACATTTAGAAAACATTCTGAGACTCCTTGCATCTTAGAATCACATATACTACTTGGGCTCATTGTGCCTTCTCCAGCGTCAAACATTAACAGATATGCACTAAATAAAAGACAGTTGAATGACCTATCGATATGTCTATTATTTTTTTAAAGACTTCTTAAAAATATAATTTATTGTCAAATTTGGCTAACATACAGTGTGTAAAGTGTGCTCTTGGTCTTTGGAGTAGATTCCCATGGTTCATTGCTTCCATACAACACCCAGTGCTCATCCCAACAAGTGCCCTCCTCAATACCCATCACCAATTTTCCCCTCTCCCCCACCGCAACCCCCATTCACCCTCTGTTCTCTGTATTTAAGAGTCTCTTATGGTTTGCCTCCCTCCCTCTGTGTTTGTAACTATTTTTTCCCCTTCCCTCCCCCCATGGTCTTCTGTTAAGATTCTCTGATCCACTTATGAGTGAAAACATATGATATCTGTCCTCCTCTGACTGAGTTATTTCACTCATCATAATACCTTCCAGTTCCATTCACGTTACTGCAAATGGCATGATTTCATTCTTTCTCATTGCCAAGTAGTATTCCATTATACATATAAACCTCATCTTCTTGATCCATTCATCAGTTGATGGACATTTAGGCTCTTTCCATAATTTGGCTGTTGTTGAAAGTGCTGCTATAAACATTGGGGTACATGAGCCCCTGTGAATCAGCACTCCTGTATCCCTTGGGTAAATTCCTAGTAGTGCTATTGCTGGGTTGTAGGGTAGTTCTATTTTTAAGTTTTCTGACGAACCTCCACATTGTTTTCCACAGCAGCTGTAGCAGTTAGCATTCCCAGCTACAGTGCAGGAGGGCTCCTGTTTCTCCCCCTCCTCACCAACATCTATTTTTTTCTGAGTTGTTCACTTTAAACACCTGACTGGTGTGAGATGGTATATCAGTGTGGTTTTTTTTTTTTTTTTTTGCTTTTTTTACAAATAGTTTATTGTCAAATTAGTTTCCACATAACATTCAGTGCTCATCCCCACAAGTGCCC
>NW_024081796.1:52827-55227 GCF_003009895.1 Hyaena hyaena | reverse complement strand
CCTTCTATTTTGAATGACAGGCTTGCTGGATAGACGATTCCTGGCTGCATATTTTTACTGTTCATCACATTGAAGATCTCCTGCCATTCCTTTGTGGCCTGCGAAGTTTCAGTAGATAGGTCTGTCACCACTCTGATAGGTTTCCCTTTGTATGTTAGGGCCCTTTTCTCCCTAGCTGCTTTCAGAATTCTCTCTTTGTCCTTGTATTTTGCCATTTTTACTATGATATGTCGTGCAGAAGATCGATTCAAGTTACGTCTGAGGGGAGTCCTCTGAGCCTCTTGTATTTCCACATTTACTTCCTTCCCCAGGCCGGGAAAGTTCTCTGCTATAATTTGTTCCAGGACTCCTTCAGCTCCTTTCCCTCTCTCTTCCTCTTCTGGGATTCCTATGATACGGATATTGTTGCGTTTGTGAGCTCTCAAATTCTTCTTTCCTGTTCCTGGATCAGTTTGTCTGTTTTTTTGTCAGCTTCTTGTTTTTTCTATAATGGTGTCTTCTAAATCACTTACTCTCCTTTCTGCCTCTTCAATCCGTGCATTGGAGGCCTCTAATTTATTATGTATCTCATTTATCGCATTTTTTAATTCTTCATGCCTATTTTTATTTTCCATTCTGCCTGTAGCCATAGTTTCTTTGATGTCCCCTATGTTTTTTTCAAGCCCAGCTATTAATTTTACCATTATTATTCTAAAATCTTGTTCATTTATGCTGCTGATATCTGTTTTGAGCAGTTCATTAGCTGTCATTTCTTCCTGGAGTTTCTTTGGAGGAGAGGTCTTTCGTTTCGTCATTTTAGTTAGCTTTCCTGCTCTTGTTGGTTTTAAAGACCTGTTATCTCTCTGTATCTATGAGCACTGCTATATCCAAGAAGGCTCTTTGACTTTCCAGGGCCTATCCTTTCAGAGAGTGTTTTTTGAATGGTATCCCTTGGTCTCTCTTGTTGTGACCTTGGTTATTTTATTTTCCTATTTGTAGTGATATTTGGGACTCTCCACCTTGTGTACTCTGGCTTGTTTCTGAGGTAGTCCTGGAAAAGAAAACAGACAGACAAACACACAGGGAGCAGGAGCACACAAACGCACAGGCGAATTCAACTAACATGCAAACCGAGAGGGAAAACGAAAAAGTTAAGAGAAAAGACGGAGGAGGGAGGGTGAATAATAGGGAGTATAAAATACATAAAGGGTCAAAAAGGGGAAAAGAAAAGGAAAAAAGAAGAAAACCGATGGACAAAGAACGGTTTAAAGCATATACCTGGATTTCCCAGCTACAGTTAAATAGCCGTGTGTATGTAGTGCTGGTTGAAGAGCATAGAGAAAGAGAGAGAAGGCAGGGCCGGATGAGGCAAAATTGGAAACAGAATGAACAGGCAGAAGGGATAAGAAGCTTTTTTCAAAAAGGTAAAGGGTAGAATATGGTTGGATAGGTGAGAGAAGGATTCTGGAATTATCCCGAGAAACTATATAGTCTAATTACTCCTGAGAGAAAGAGATGAAAATGTCGGTAGGTGTAGAATTTACATTTACACAATGGACTCATGATTGTTTAAGCAAGCTGGTGACCAGAGTTAATCAGGTCAGTGTTCTGGGGGAAAAAGAGAGAAAAGAGAAAGAAGAAGAAAAAAAGAAAGAGAAAAAAACAGGGGGGAACGAAAGGGAAAAAGGAGAGAACAAAAAGGGGGAGGAGGGCAGCTCTCAGGCAGCCATGGGCGTGGCATGATCCAATGCCTCAGGCGGGAGCTCTGCCTAGGTGGTTGTGGGGAGGAGAGTGACGGTGCTCCAGTCCCTTCTTGATCCAAGCGCTGCACCTCACTTTTTTGGGCGTGTAACCTCCCTGTACTGGGGGCGCAGCCAAAGTTGGTTGCATCTTCAACTCAGGCCAGGCTCAATCTCCAAATCCCAGTCCATGCACCCCGCTGAAATTGCCTTAGACACAGCTTCCCAGGCAACCCCCTGGGGCAATTCCAGGCCCCCTGCCGAGCTCTGGGGGTGGAGTCAGAATCGCTGCTTCCTTCTCTGGTTCAGGCTGGGGAGCATGCGCGGGGCTTGCCTGCCGGAGCCTGAGCCTGCTGGAGTGAGGAAAACCAGGTCCCTCTATGGCTCGTCACCCAAAACACGAACTCACAGGCTAATTTCCCAGTTTTTAGTTCTTTGCCTTCCCTCTCGAGTTCCAGCCAGCCAGGAGCGCGGACGCCTGGAGTCCGCGCGGCTCTTTCAGGGGCCCCAGCCGCCCTGGAGGACAATGGCGGCAGGCACGCCGCCACTCAGAAGTGCAGCCGCCAGGAGCCTGCACAAAGCAGCAGTGTGCGCTCAGCCCCCCCGGGACCAGTTGGCGCAAGGGGACTTGGCGTGCAGGTATTTGGCAAGTACGGTCTTTCTATGCACCGAGTGGAGATTC
>NW_024081796.1:6880-52804 GCF_003009895.1 Hyaena hyaena | reverse complement strand
GCGGAGGTTTTTCTGTTTCGGGCTCTCTCCTTTTCCCCTCTTACTCCTCGTAGAGGGTAGAGGGGGATCGCCTCCCACCCTGGAGTCTCCGATCCCCGCCCGATTTTATCTTCCCCGGTTTGCACTCACGTTAGAAGCTCTCTCAGTGGATTCTGCGTCCTTTTTCTCCCAATCTCTCAGGTTTTGTAAGGTTTCCAATGGCTTCAGATCTTTTCTGTGTGATGTATGGGCGGGAGTGCAAGTACGGAGCTCCTTACTTCTCTGCAATCTTGCCCCCTCACTTATATCAGTGTGGTTTTGATTTGTATTTCCCTGATGATGAGTGACATTGAGCATCTTTTCATATGTCTGTTGGCCATCTGGATGTCTTTTTTGGAAAAGTGTTTATTAATGTCTTCTGCCCATTTCTTTACTGGATCATTTGTTTTTCAGGTGTTGAGTTTGGTAAGTTCTTTATAAATTTTGGATGTTAGCTGTTTATCTGATATGTCATTTGCACATATCTCCTCCCATTTTGTCAGTTGCCTTTTAGTTGTTTCCTTTGCAGGGCATAAGCTTTTAATTTTGATGAGATCCCAATAGTTCATTTTTGCTTTTAATTCCCTTGCCTTGGAGATGTGTCAAGCAAGAAATTGCTGCAGCCAAGGCCAAGAGGCTGTTGCCTGCTTTCTTCTCTAGGATTTTGATGGTTTCCCATCTCACACTGAACTCTTTCATCCATTTTGAGTTTTTGTGTATCGTATAAGAAAGTAGTCTAGTTTCATTCTTCTGCGTAAGTAATTTTTTTAATTTTTAAAATGTTTATTTTTGAGACCCAGAGAGAGTTACAGAGTGTAAACAAGGCAGAGAGAGAGGAAGATACAGAATCCAAAGCAGGCTCCAGGCTCTGAGCTGTCAACAGAACCCTATGCGGGACCTGAACTCACAAACTGTAAGATCATGACTTGAATTGGATACTTAACTGACTGGGCCACTAGTTAACCCCCCCCCCATATCAATCTATCTATTATTAAAAAGTCTTCTACAGAAAGTGCATTATACTTTACAATTAAATGGCTTACTTATAGATAAGAAAACAGAAATAGATTGAAATACCTGAATTTTCTTTCAGTATCAAATGTAGACACCACTGTTAAATTATTTCAGCCCTGTTCATACAAAATTTCCTTAGTGCATGGACTTCATTCTTCCTCTAGAGACATTAACTTGGTTTATTCCTTCAGCTCTTGGGTAAGAGCTTCTTGCTCTTTGGAATTCACTACCCATCCTGGCAATTTAACTGGTACCCTATCATATCAACCCCATTTTCTGTCTTTAATGGAGAAGGAAGTCATAGATGAGTCAATTCTGCTTCCAATGTTACAGAAAATCCTTGACAGATTCTGTATCATTTTTATTTTTATTTTTTTAATGTTTTATTTACTTTTGAGAGAGAGAGCGCATGAGCAGAGGAGGGTGAGAGAGAGAGAGAGACAGAATCCGAAGATAGACTCCAGGCTCTGACCTAGCTGTCAGCACAGAGCCCAACACAGGGCTTGAACCCACGAACCTCGAGATCATGACCTGAGCCAAAGTCAGACGCTTAACCGACTGAGCCACCCAGGTGCCCCTTTGTATCAATTTTAGACCCTATATTTCTCAGGCTTCACTGGTTATGTAGTTCACACTTAGAAAAATCCAAGAGATCATTTTAAGCTGCTGCTTATGAATTCATAGGCGCGCGTGCAAGCACACACACACACACAGAAATGCTAAAAATAGTAAAATGCAGACCAGATTTGTGTACTACAGCCTATCCATTTGTTCTTCACAGCTTTGCATTTTAATGTTTGGATTATTGCTGAGCTGATGACCCCCAAACTAATGAGAATAACTTTTATAACATGGTTAATATTTACCTCGTAAGAATCTGTGATATCACTGGACACAAAAGATGGCTGGTCATTTCTACCAGTATGCCATATATTTATATTTATGGTCCTTTTGAGAATCTTGCCTTTCTCCACCCCTTTTTATTTTACCCTGTCTGTAGTATCGTAATTTCAGAAGAAGAAAATAAACCACACTCCATTGCCTCACACAAAAACATATTTTTATTGAATCTGTCAAGTGACTCTAGGCATCACAAAAGAAATATCTGAGTGTACATTTCATGAATACTGCAAAGATGACTATGTCTCATATACATACACCAGATTCTGATCATTCCTCCTTTCATAAAACTTGGATTTGTCTAAATTCTTTATATGAAAAGTTTATAGTAAATTCTATTCCTGTGACTTTTCTAAGTGAAGTCAAGGAGGCATCCAAAACAAAAGAGTGAACAAGTTTAACTATACAGGCTTTATAGTCTGTATAAAATTTCCTAGTTTTGAATTTTGTGATACCACCTACTTTAGCTTATCTGTGCTTCAATTTGTAAAATGGAGCTAATGGTGGTAATACCTATTTTATTCAGTTACAATAAGGATTAAATTGTTGTATGTGAAGTGATCAGGTAGTGCCTGACATATAGCATTTGTTCTAGAAATAATAACTATTATTGCCATTGGGTAGACATTAATTCACAATACGTTTGGATCTAAGAGGAAAAAGCTGTCAAACTAAATTAGCTGCCTACATGGGAAAAAAATGGAAATTTAAGGATGAACGAGTATCAAGAAGATAAATCTCTCCACTTAAGCAAAAGTGGTAATGAGATTTGTATTATTTCATTTATTCATTTTATACTTTCATTCACTGTTCTAGGAACTGGAGTTAGGGTAATGAGATGAGAGATAATATTGTTGATACTATATTTTAGTGGTAGGAGACAGAAGAATAATGCATTTGATAGTGATAAAGGTGTGCAATCCTAGGTTGATAGGAGAGAGAGTAACTGAACTAGAAGAAGTTTTAGAAACATCCTATGATGAATTGGTGTTTGAGCCAGAAACTGAAATTAAATGGGTGAGCCCTGCTAAGGGCTGGAGGAAGAGAAACCCATTCAGATGGACCTTTAGACTTTTATAGGAAATGAAAAGGTAATTTGGCTGAAGCATGGTAAGCCAGGAAGAGAGTGATGGAGATGAAATTGGAGACAGAACCAGAGACTAGGTCAAGTAGGACCTTATGTGTCAGAATAAGTTGTTAGGATTCTTCTGAGTGCATCAGGAAACAATCTGAAGTTATGTACAAACTGGTATGACCTGCATATACATTAAAATTACTCTGACTGTTGTGAGGAAAATGGACTGAGATAGGTGGGGTCCTTGGCAAGAATGAAAGCAGATGGACTGATTAGAAAGCAGTCGCAGAAGTCAGGGGCAGAATGTTCTACCACAGTGAGAATGTAGCTGAAGAAAGTGGGCAGCTTTCAGTTATATCTCAGGAGTACAATTGTTGGGACCAGTGGGCAGTTTTGATGCAAATGAAGAGGAAAGATGGTTCTAACAACTACACATATGGCTTCATGGATGTTTTAGACTACAAGACCTTTATGGGAAAGTGATTGGCCAATATTTGGCCAGTTCATCATTTCTCAATCCTATCAGTTGATGTAAGTTCTTCTCACCTTTGGCTTTAGCCCATCCATTTCTGTTACAATTTCCTTCACCTCCCAGCTGGATGGGGCTGGAATTAACCTCTGGAAGACTCCTGTGCATGTGACTTGCACAAATTCTGGCATCCATCTGCTCACAAAAAAAGTATTTTCCTTGACTTCTACCAGATATACCTAGTTTAAAGAACTAGATTTCACTTTTTCTCATAGGATATTACTCAAAATCCTTCTCTGTGACCAGTAAGGTTTATACTTGTCCCAATTATGATTCTTTAAACTAAACAGCTTATCCCAAATAATATTCCCTTTGGTAATATTGTTATCTTCATCTATTTTGGTTTGGTCTCATTTATACCTCTTTTACAATATGTTCAAACTCCTCCTACCATTTTATTTGTCACTTCAGGTTTACCCCTTGGCTTTGTCCCATGATACTCCTTTTCTATGACATGTGTTGGCTTTGCTTATCAATTTTGACTCAAATATATCTCTTGTATACTCCTTATATTATACTTGAATATTAATGACTTTATGTAAATAATCTACCTGAGCCTAATTGTAAACTCTCTGCTAAAGAACACAAGTGCCAACTCTCCCACTGGCTGTTTTCTAGACTTGTATGTGGGATGTGGAAACATAAATACCTGATATGATTCTTAATCTACTTAAATAAAGCTTTGGAAATGAAAATTTGCCTAACACTTGCTAATACCTTCTCTGTTGGAGTGGACACCCATCTCCTTAATAACTCATTTGTTTACTAGGCTACAAACCAGAAATGAAGAAAAGGAGTTAACAGAACATAGTATTATCATTGTTTTTATTTCAAGATCCAGCTCTCTGGATGATAAAATTTCATTCTGTCCGTGAAATTAAATACCAGTACTAGTTCAAGTGGAAGTTAAGTTTGTCCTCTGGACATTTTAATTTGTGTTGCTGAATTTTCCCTTCAGGATCAAGGACTGTAGACAATTTTTGCTAGCCTGACTTCTGACTCCTTTTTTTTCTTATTAGACTACCTCACTAAGAGTCCAGACCATCTGTTGGTTTACCTAGTCTAAATGTGAGCTGTTATATGTTCACCTATAGCCTAAATGTAACCTGTAGGTGTTAAAATAGCCTTATTAGCAACACCACAAAGTGTTGCACAGCCTGAAATCTTCCATTAGGTACACTTGATAAACCTAAAATATTGTTTAGGGAAAAAGGTAGGCTGTCACTAACTAGGACACTGGCCTACACCTTGCTTGTTCAAGGTACCAATAGGAAAACAGTTTTAATATGGCAATACCATGAAGTTGAAGCCACAAAGACTAGAATAAGGGGTCGGGGATGAGTGTAGTGGCACAAATCATGACAAGCTAATGTAGCATAAGTGGGAAGGTTAATAATGTAAGAGACATGGGAATCATAGCTACCTTCAAAAACCCAAGCTACTATAGTTTTGATTTGGAACTGCTGAAGCACTGAATTAGGTCGTTTATAACTCATGTTTTTAGTCAACATTTTAAAACATACATTGGATCTATTAATGGGATGGACCTCCTTCCTTTTAACATAAAAATGGAGATGTCATCAAATAAATGAGGTTGAATCTAAGAGAGAAAGACATCACTTGCTTAGGAAACCAAAACAAATTCAAAAGGATCTACCTTCATCAGTTGGTATGGGATAATCCCATTTTCTAAAGAACACTCAAACTTTCAAGACACTTACTCCTCTGTGGCACTGAGGTAAGTAGTGCAGGTTACGTACTTTCAGCCAACAGACTCAACAGAGCTATCTTGCCCTGGTGCTCACTAGGACACTAATCAACCACTCCCTTCACTGAATCATTTTTTAAATTTATTTAAATTCAAGATAGTTAACATGCAGTGGCTTCAGGAGTAGAACCCAGTTATTTATCTGTTACATAGGACACTCAGTGCTCATCCCCCCAAGTGCCCTCCTTAATGCCCATCACCCATTTAACCCATCCCCCCACCATTTACCCTCCAGCAACCCATAGGTTGTTCCCTTTACTTAAGTCTTAAGATTTGCCTCCTTCTGTGTTTTTATCTTATTTTTCTTTCCCTTCCCTTATGATTATCTGTTGTGTTTCTCAAATTCCACATATGAGTGAAATCACATGATATCTGACTCTGACTCACTTATTTCACTTAACATAATAACCTCTAGTTCCATCCACATTGTTGCAAATGACAAGATTTCATTCTTTTTAATCACTGAGTAGTATTCCTGTGTGTGTGTGTGTGTGTGTGTGTGTGTGTGCGTGTATACACACACCACATCTTCTTTATCCATTCTTCAGTCAATGGCCATGGCCATTTGGGTTCTTTCCATAATTTGACTATTGTTTATAGTGCTGCTATAAACATTGGGGTGCATGTCCCCTTCAAATCGGCATTTTTTTTATCCTTTGGATAAATACCTAAAAGTGCAATTGATGGCTCGTAGGGTAGTTCTATTTTTAATTTTTTGAGGAACTTCCATACTATTTTCCAGAATGACTACACCAGTTCACATTCCCACCAGCAGTGCAAAAGAGTTCCCCTTTCTCTGCCTCCCCACCAACATCTGTTGTTTCTAAGTTGCCAATTTTAGCCCTTCTGTTAGATGTGAGGTGGTATCTCCTTGTGGTTTTGATTTGTATTTCTCTCATGCTAATATGTCTTCAGAGGCAAGGGAAATGAAAGCAAAAAATGAACTATTGGGACCTCATCAAGATTAAAAGCTTCTGCACAGCAAAGGAAACAATCAACAAAGCTAAAAGGCAACTGATGGAATGGGAGAAGACGCAAATGGTATATCAGATAGAGGATTAGTATACATAATCTATAAAGAATTTACCAGACTCAACATCCAAAAAGCAAATAATCCAGTGAAGAAATGGACAGAAACATGAATAGACACTTTTCCAAAGAAGACATCCAGATGGCTAACAGACAAATGAAAAAATGCTCAACATCAAACCACATGATTTTTAAAAAGATATTCTCTATCAAAGAAGTACTTATGTTTAGTTTTGACCTTTCTATTTTGAATTATTTGCCCAAATAAAATAATGGTCTTTAGAAAACTGATTTATAATTTTCTCAGCTTAAAAAGATCTTTGTTTCCAAGTGTATAGGGAGTAGATCACCACCATATTTAAGCTCACGTCAGGGAGGCACCATACTTCCTGGCTCAGATAGAAAATACTTACATTTTATCCTTACATAGCATCAGCTTCCCAATAAATACTTGTGATATGATGATTATTGGACAATAGATATGTAATCTTTGTTCTTAGACCAAGGGTATTATCAAAGTCTCATAGATGATGGAATAAACAGAAGTTCAGAAAAGGCTTGAACCTTGTTCAGGTAAAATACCTAGAGATATCTCAGCATTGACCTTGGACTTACCAGGCTTAGCAGTGAGTACTCAGGGAAGAATGTACACTTGCGCTTGTTTTCAGGCAAGTTGCCAGAGTTACCAAGAGTAGGTAGAAAAGAAGCATCACACTGAAAACAGCAAAAGGAATGTTTCTCAGTCTTGACAGAAAGCCAAGAGTCTTAGGGCATCAGGAAACTAAAATGACTACTGAGAGTTTGAATTTTCTCATTTATGTGATGATTTCAGTATATAAAATGTATTAAAGTAGGCAAATAAGCACCAATAACAACAACAAAAAGTCACATCCTTCAGTGTAACTGTTATATTTTTCTAATAATCATTGGGTTTTTGGGAACCCAGACACACTTACAACTTTCCTATTGAGATTTTCTCACAAACTATAGGGCTAATGTCAATCTGACATCATCTCTGACTCTATATTCTGTACATACCAAAAAATAAGCTGATTATTACAGAATTTCTAAATGTCAGATTTCTAGATTTTAATATTGATAATCTCATTAACTGTTGGTTCCTTTTGGGTCAAGTTAGGGTTGAGAAGTATATGATGATAAGTTAATAGAAATCAGGGCATCTTTCTTCTCCAGTTGTTGGCTATGATATAATTTTATTGCTGTAATTCTTGGCATTTTATAAGCTACTTATTAGAGTCAGGGCTACCTTTCACACAAAATAATGTTTCTTTTAAAATTGTTACCTTTACTAATATAATATCCATGCATTTTGTAGTGACTTATAGAAATGCTTTCCTTCTGTTCATTTGACTTTCCATAGCCTGCAAAGCTATCACCAACTTAACCATAACTGGAGGAGAAAAAAAATGGAAATATGAAATGACTTTTCAAGAGCTATCACAATAAGACAGAATCAGAATTTGCTTTTGTCAGAAGTTTAGTTTACTTTTCTTTGGTTGGTCTTTGAACTTTGTAGACGTTATTTCATCCAAAAGCATATGACAGGAGCCAGAGCATGAGGAAGACTGACAGAGCACTCACAGAAAGTAGTGGAAATGGATTTCATAATGTATTTTAATCTTATAATCTCTCTAACTAACTGTAATTTATCTTTTTTCTTTAGCAAAAGATGCTTCTAAGAACATTTTAAGTTACTGGGTACATTGACACAAAGTGTTTATATATGGTAGAAGAACCACATCAAGGTAGCATGTTCTAGACATTTGACTGCCTATCCAAATTTTTTACAATAGTTTAGGTCCTTAGGTTAACTACAAGTGCAGCAGTATAAAATTGTTTTGCTCTTAAAAAGCATGTTTAAGAATTAGGCAGAAGTAATTCATATTATTAAGGCTACATTAAGTGAAAAACTATAAGGAGTTCAGTTTGATCCTTAAACTTATTGTATAAAAATTAAATTGGTTTCAGATCAAGTAAATTATATCCAATTTTTCTCAGTTCTCCACTAAAATCTACTATCAGTATAAAAGTCCAATGGAAAGAGTACTTCATAATTATTGACCCTTCCCCACATGGACACATAAAGTGGGTGTTTTTAAACTATATTTGATTATATTAATATATATATATTACTGAATTTGTGGTATATAAATAATTCATATATGTATATTATGAAATTCAAAAATCTGTATATAAGATTTTAGCTAGGGGAAGAAAACATCAAAACATGAATTAAAATACCCAAAGCACAGCAAAAAATAAAAATATATTAATTATACTTCATGTTATCTTTTGAAAACCAAACTAACCTTTTGCTCCAGAGAAAAATTTTAACTTGAATAAAACTCTAAACATTTATTAATAAATAAAACTCCTGTTACATTTCTATGCATTTCAAATTTCATAGAAAAGATTTAAGGTTTGGTGAGACTTTCCTCCATTAGCACTTATAATCAAGTCACAGTAGTTTATTTATTCTAATACATGAATGCTGTCAGACATCAGAAACAGGAAGCTACTTTATGAAGCATTTTCTGCATTGCAGATGACTATTTGGTCTTAACTCTGATTCCCCAGATGCAGATGAAATGAGGATTCAGATTCAAGTGTTTATTGTAGCACTTCCACGAAAAACTATGAAGTGGAGAAAACAGGGCAAGAAAGGAAAGAAGGTAAAGCTGTGTGAGATTACAGAGTCTGGTCTCAGCCTGTTCCCAAGGGATACTCTGGAATGTACATTGTACCTCGGAGTATGATCCTAATGGAGCAAGGGAGCTGGATTTGCATATCTTTGCATTTATTCACTAGAATGAAGTAAAGTCCAAGGCCCTTTGTGAAAAAAAGATGTAGTTGCAGCAGCCAAAGAAAATTATGATAAGGAGAGGTTATACTGCAGGCCATCAGAAGCAAATTTACATGGAAGCTGGAGGTAGAACTCCAAGAGCTAGCAAGAGGAAGAGTCCCCACATAGGGGACAAATAGTAGCCATTGTAATTTGTTGCAAGTGGTCCTATCTTCATCAAAGTTATACTCTTTCCAAAATGAAAAAGTCATGCATTTAAGATGATCTGTAATTGTCATTAGACTTTTTTGGAAAATATAAAAAGAAAAATGGACAGTATTCCAATACAGTAATCTTTATCAAATCAAAGAATCAGGCTTGATTTTCTCTAAGCTCTCCTTAAAGAAGTCGTCTGCACCAGTGACACTCTGCATAGGTGGCCTGTGAACGCATTCTAGTTCCTGAACTGTTGCTACCATTCTGTGAAAAGATAAACAGGATGGAAAGTTAGCATTTAGAAACAATTTTAGCAACTGCTTGCGGAATCATTTTACATGTTAGTTGAATCAAATGACAATGAAAATAGGGCTCACATTTTGCATGTTTTGTGTTCTTTATTTCATTTTTGGAGTAATTTGTTTCCCTCTATTGTATTTTATAGAAACACTGTTTTGCAATAGATCAGAAAATGGAAAGCTTGTCATTCCACACAGATAATTAGTTTATAAGGCAGTTGGTGGGGTATTCTTCTATACCATCCCCCTCTAATTTCTCGTCTCCTGTTCTTTCTAAAACTCCTTTACAGTTTGCTTTTTACCTGTTTCCTGTATTAGTTTCCAGGGTTGCCATAACAAAGCCCCCAAACACTACATGATTTGAAAAAACAGTTATTCTTTCACAGTTCTTGACTCTAGAAGTCTGATATTAATGTGTCAGTTGGGTCAGTTTCCCTCTGTAGCCTTTGGGGGAGAATCCCTCCTTGCCTCCTTCAGCTTCTGGTGGCCCCAGACATTACTTGGCTTGTAGCAACTTAATTCCAGTCTCTACCTTTATCCTCACATGGCCACCTTCTCGGTGTGTGTCTTTCTGTGTCCTTTCTTATTATTGGATTTAAGCCCACTCCAATCCAGTATGATTTCATCTTGGCTCTTAACTTATTATATTGGTCAAGAATCTATTTCCAAGTGAAATTCCATTTGGAGGGACACATTCAATCCACTCCATTCTCCCAACTCCCCACATTGTACCATCTGCATTTCTACACCAGCCTTCACATTGCTAAATCTAACAGTCAATTCTCAGTCCTCTTACTTCACTTACATGTTACGACACTACAGTCATAGTTTCCCAAGATAGTTCTGTTTTAAAACTGCTGCACAATCTGGGGCTTATGTTTACTCTCAAAGGATCTCACTTTGGATAACAAATTGTATGGTTCCACTAACTTTAAGCAGGATCTTCTCTAACTTATCATCCCTTCTTCATGTATTTTATTACCTTGGTTTCCTGGTCAACATGATAGCTTGGTTTTTCTACTGCCTCACTGGTTTTATTATTCTCAGTTACTTTGTTGACTTCCTCCCTTCTCTCTAGCTTCTTGAAGTTAGTTTAGCTCAGTGTTCAGTTCTTGGAATTCTTCTCTTTTCTAAGTTTCTCTCTCTTGCTCTCTCCCCCTACCGCCAGTAACATCATGATTCCTAAGATTTAAATGTCCCTGAAACACACTACTCCAAAATGTATATATTACTATTAACTTCTCTTGAACTTTGGATTTGTAAATACAACTGATTATACAATATCCCCATGTGGTAACTAATATAAAATTCAATTATGTTAAAAAAAAAAAAAACCCTGAATGTCTGACTCTCCCCAAATTTCTGTTGAACTTATGGCATCTTCCATTTTAGTAGTGAAGTGAAGCATAAATTCTCTACCAAAAAGGGTGGTCAAGATAGACCTTACTGAGATTATATTTGAACAAAGACTTGAAGAATGTGAGGGAGTGCTATGTAGGAAATGTTCTTAGCAAGAAAACAACTAGTACTAAGGCCTGAGTGAAAAGCATGCTGTGTGTGTAGTTGCAACAGCAAAGAGGTCAATGTGGCTGGAAATGAAAGGACAGAGACCAGAGTAGTAAAGGGAGGTGAGAGCAGAACATGTACAGCCTTTTTGCATGTTATAAGGATTTTGACTTTTACTCAGAGACATTGTAGCATTCTTTAGAAGTTTATTTTCTTGGGTAAGGGTATATTTTTATAAAACTATATTTTTATATAGGGTATAACATATGTACAGAAAATTTTTAAGTCATATTCTTAGTAATCAATAAATTTTCATATGCCAAATATACCTGTCTAAACATCATTCATATTGAAACAAAATATCATTACCAGTATCAATTCTACTCGGGCCCCATTTCAATTATTAGCCTCATGCCATGTCTCCAAGAGTAAAAACAATCCTGGTTTCTAACATAATAGATACATGGATGAATACAGACTAATGTAATTTTGCTGTGTTATATATAATATAAGTAATATAGATAAATGAAGTCCTATAGTCTGCACTTCTTGGGGTTTGACTTTGACTCAGTGTAGCCAGACTTGATGAGAATTAAGAATACTTCTCAGAACAACTAGTAGAGCAGTTAATGAAACAAGAAAACTTTCCGGGCATGATGGAAATATTTCACACCCTGATAGTTGTGGATGTGAAGTGATGGTATATATCTGTCAGTTAATAACTATTTTTTCCTATGTATACAGAGCATTTTGGTCCATGATAGTGGTACATACGTTGTCCTGGCCCAACTGGCTGTCCTGCCATGGGGCTGCAAACACACAACGTGTATGTTCAGCATTGCTTTGTAATATGGGCTGCAAGCAAAACTATTTTATCTGGGAACAGCTGTGGCTGTTGCGGGCCCTAAAATTAAGGTTTTCAGTACACTAATGGATTTTCAAGTTGTACTGTTTCCTTTAATAAAACATAGATGAAGCTGCAGTTTAGCTAAATCTTGTCATTGTGTAAAACCATGAAGATTTTTTTCAGTTAAAAGTTTTCCTTAACAACCTGCAGTTCCTTTCTGTCTATTTTGACTCAGAAATCTGATTGAGAAAACTTTTGGGTTTCTTGCAAAACAATATTTCATTGACTCATTGGGTGAAGATGCTGAAATTTTGACTGTAGGTGACTGAAGTATTACAGAGAAATGAAAACCAGCTCAGTTGTGGATGTGATCTATTAACAGATGTATTTAAGTTTAATTTAAATTAATTAAGAGTGCTATACATATAATTACCCCTAAAAATCAGAACTAGCTATCACTTATGATTTAGATTGATTCTGATTTATGGATAATTAGGAGAGAGTTGATTTTTTTTTTTTTTTTTTTTTTTTTTNTCTATGGCCATCACCTCCCCCCCCACACACACACACACCCATCAGTCCTCAGTTTGTTCTCAGCATTCAAGAGTCTCTCATGGTTTGCCAGAGAGAGTTGATTTTTGAGACTATAGTTCTTTAATTTGTGCTGGGAACATAAAGGTTTACTTTCCTTTATCTGTAAGCTTCTATAGCAATGGGTTAAAAAGTGAAAAAAGTGTAATCACCAACTGGATTTTGTCTTCAAGGCAAAAATAATGTTTAAATTACATTTTTCATTCATTCAACAAGCATAATGTAAATTTATGTTCTGCACAAGATGCCGTGCTGGTTATGGTGGGCACAGCTTCTGGCCTCCCATAGGATGCATCTAATGGGAGTGACTGATAAGTAAGTCACTAAACAAATTGAAATTCAATATGCTGTAGGAGTGCAGAAGATGGAGCAATCAATTCTGACTTAGGGGATAATGGAAGACGTTTGAATTGGATCTTAAAAGATGAATGGGATCTCAAATGGGGGAAATAAAGGAAAAACATTCTAGAGAGTGGGACAACTACAAAGACAATAAATAATTAGACATTTTCAGGGAAAGGAAAATGATATGACATGACTCATGAAATACGTGTAGGAAGAAATGTGTACCTACAGAGAATTTCGGTTGTATCATGAAAGGCATTAAACTTCCCTATTGTTAGTCTTCCACTTGTGATCACCTGTTTTACATCTGCCTTCTCTATTGTGTCAATCTTGATGAGGGAATGGCGGTTTTTCTCTCTTTTAACACCAGAGCCTAGCATAGAGCCTGTACGCATTCTACAAGTAATGAATATTTATTAAGTGAATGAGTTAATATTATGTTAAAGATTTTCATGGTTACTCTCCATGTCATGTAAGATATCCAACTGCACAAAAAGACATAAATACTTTTGAAGAAAGAAGTGAAATAACCCAAGTCATGCTTTGAAATTAACACATAAAGTTTATACAATAGATTTTATAGGAGAAACTGGAGGTAGGAGATCAGTTGGAAGCTATTGCAATGTTCAACTGAGAAATCCTGAGTGGGTAAGATGGAAGTTGAGAAAACCATCTGAATTAAGAATTGCTAACAAAAGTGGAATCAACAAGATTGAGAATGTTAGATGTGAGGGTGAGGAGTTACACAACAACAATGATACCAAAGAACATTAATAGAAGACAGAAACATGTGTTATTGACAAGATCTTAATCAGGAGAACACATTTCACTTTTCTAATATGGGTCTTTCCTTAAGCACTTTCTCTTTCAATGTCATTGCCATCTAATACAAAGTAGGAAGTTGTACTCCACTAAACATTACCATGAACTTGATATCTCCTTATGTCAGTGCTTCTTAAAGTATAATCCTTGAACCAGTAATATCCAGATACCCTGAGAGGCCTCAGTTAAGATCCACTAAGTTAGAAACTCTGGGGTGAAGCCCACCAACTGGTGTTTTAATAATCTCTATAGATAATTCTGGTATTTGCTCAAGTCTGAAAACGACTGTTCCACATCATTCTACTAAACCATTCTCTGGAGACTGAAATCTGTTCAGAGAAGGCATACCTGAAGGCATCAGCTTCTTAAACTTCTGTGAACTTAAGAACCATCACTATGATTCTTAAAATTGCATAATGTTGGACCCTAAATTCAGCAATTCTGATTTGCTGTTTTTGATATTGAATGAAACAGTGAATTCTGTAGGTAATTCTGATGAAGATGAGCTCAGAAGGTTTTCTGCTTATTTTAGTCTTTATTTAGAGGTAATGTGTAGAAATGTTATACCTTATGTTACATTGTTACTGACTCTCTTAATACCTAAAATTACCTTTTTTGGGTCATAAGAACTATTTTGCCATTTATTAACACTGCTACACTAACCTTTTGTTGTTGCTGATGTTAATATTTGCGGGCTATATTACTCTCCAGACTTTTACTTTCATTTTCTCTCAGCCATTATAGTGTAGGTGTATTTTGGATGACAAATGAGATAGCTTAATTCTGTTTTTCTATATGAAAGTTTGTTTTCTAACTTATGAATTTAAACCATTTATATTTACTGAGATTATTAATATACTTGTACGTAATACTGTTTTACCTTCTATTTATAGTGCTGTTTTGCTGGAGGCCAAGCCGGCTTCAGCAGGTCCAGGGGTCCCTGAAGGATTGACGGTGTCAGAGAGAGAGAGAGAGAGAGTGAGAGAGCCCCGGAGATTCTTTCTGATCCTCAGGTAGGCATCTCCGTCCTGTTGGTTTTGGTGTCTTTATTTAAAGGTTCAACAACAATATGAGGTCAGAGAAAAGGAATTTCTTACAATGAGAGGTCTTTTGTGATATCAATTGCAGAATTATCCCAGTCATAGTGAATTTACGACCAAGGAAGTAACAGGATGCTCTTAGTGAAAGACAGGATAACATATAGGTTAAATTGTATATAGATAAGCTAGGAGTCATTCTGTCTGGCTCTTAAGAGGATGAATGTTTCTGAATTGGTTAGTTTGTGGAAACTACCATGGGGGCTCTATATGTATCAGTCTTTGCACCTGGTTTTATGTTTTAATTACTCTTATCTGACCTAATCCCAGCTGGCAGTGTAAGGGAGGATGTCTGTGGAGTGTAGGCCTTGAGGAGGGGACTGCCATACATCACCAGTTAGTAAGTAACTATAAATTAGGTTCTTCTGACATGGGACCAGACTCAATTGTACTCTTGTTTTCTTAGCCCCCTTTATTATCTAAGTCTTGGATCTGCAAGGCCCATAGGAAGAGCCTTTTGACAATGATCCATAGAGCTCTTATCTAAAATCTCTTTTGTAAAGGCAGGAATATGCTTTTCCTTATGAGGTATCTGTGTTCAGAATATGGGTCTGATATGGAATATTGTGAGGCCTGGTCAATACCAGCAGCCTCATTTCCAACATGAGCCAGTAGTAGCAGAAGGAGATACCAGTTTCCATTTCTCATGGCAGAAACGGCAAACACTGCCATTTCCTTGCTGTGACTACCATCCAGAGAGGCCGGTGCAGCTCCCAGCACTGTTTATTTTTCCTTTGGATTCCATTTCAAATTTCAGTTGGATTAGTCATGTTTCTTTTCTACTGGCTTTCAGTTAGCCTTTTTTTAAAGAGCTTTATTGAGTTATAATTTACATACAGTAAACTATACATTTTCTTAAAAGAATGCAATTTGACAAGTTTGGCATATTCATATGCTGATGAAACCATCATGAATTGCAAGATAATAAATAGATTTATATCCTCAGAAGTTCCCTCAATACCCTTGGTAGTCCTTCCTTCCTGCCCCCTCATTGCCCTCTACACCCCAAAAACACAGATCTGTTTCCAGTCACTACAGATTAATTCAGATTTTATGGAATTTTTAAAATATGGGCTCATACAGAACATGCTTTTTTTTCCTGTCTGGTTTCTGGCTGCTTTCATTCATAATAGGTATTTTGAGATTCATACATATTGCACTTGTCAATACTTTACCTTTTTTTTTCTGAAAAGCATCTCAATATGTATATTTATGGCATTTGTTTTTCCATTCATTTGATGATGGACAATTAGATTATTTCATGTTTTTTCTATTACTGATAAAGCCACTCTCAGTTTTTATGTACAAATCTTTAAACATTTGTTTTTGATTATTTTACTTAAAAACTTAGGAAGTGAATGTATGTTTAAATTTTTAAGAAACTGCCAAAACCTTTTACAAAGTAGTTATACCTATTTACTTTGCCATCAGCAGTGTATGAGAAATCCAGTTGATCCACATACTTGTCAACATTTAGTATGGCCATTCTTTTTAATTTTAGCCATTCTAAAAAAGAATAGCTGTTGAACAATATCTCATTGTGGTTGTAATTTGGACATTAGTTTCCTTAATGATTAAAGATGCTCTTCTTTATGTACATAAATTTCTGGCCTTGATAATTTTTCTTGTCTGTAAAGACTTCTTTTAACATTTCTAGCAAGGCAGGTCTACTGGCAACAAATTCCCTCAGTTTTTTTTTTGTCTGAGAATGACTTTATTTCTCCTTCCATTTTTGAATGATAACTTTGCAGGATATAGAATTCAAGGTTGGTGAGTTTTTTCCTTCTTCTCAAAACTTTAAAGAATTTTAATGTTTCTGTTCTTCCTTGCATGGTTTCTAAGAAGTCGGATATAATTCTTACTTTATAGGTAAGATGTCTTCTTCCTCTGACTTCTTTCAGGATATTTTATGTATTTTTTATTTTCTGTAGTTTGACAATGTTACGTTTAGGTGTAGCTTTTTGTAGAATTATCCTACTTGGTATTCTTTGTGCTTCCTGGATTTGTTTGTTTTTTAGTGTCTGACAGTAATTTGGGGGAAATTCTCACCAATTATCACTTCAAACATTTTCTTGTTATTTTCTCATTTTCTTCTTCCGGTATTCCTATTATATTGTGTATGTTACAACTTTTGTAGTAGTTCCACAATCCTTGGGTGTTCTGGGTTGTCTTTGTTCTCTTTGCTTTTCAATTTTAAGAGGTTTCAATTGAAATGTCCTCAAGCTCATAGATTCTTTTCTCAGCTGTGTTCAGTCTATAATAAACCCATCAAAATTTTTCTTCATTTTTATTACAGCATTTTGATCACTAGCATTTCTTTTTACTTTTTGTTTTAGAATTTCTATCTCTGTAGATATTGCTGATCTGTTCTTGCATATTGTGTTCTTTATCCATTAAAGCCCTTAGCATATTAATCATTGTTGTTTAAATTCCTAGCCTGATAATTCCAATATCTGTGCCATGTCTGTTTCTGAGACTTGCTCTATCTCGTCAAATTGTATTTGGTGTTTTGTTTTGTTTTGTTTGCCTTTTGATATGCCTTGTGATGTTTTGTTGAGAGTCATTTGTGGCATACTGGCTAAAAGGAATTGCTGTAATAGGACTTCAGTAATGTGGTGAGGAGTACAGGGAGAAGGAAACATTCTATAGTTCCACTATTAGGTCTTAGCCTTTTAGTGAGCCTATACTTCTGGGCTTGTTGGTCACATGCATCTTAGTGTTTTTCTCCATTTAGGTGGGACAGAATGACTAGAGTGGGCTGGAGTTGGATATTTTCCTTCTGTGACAGACGAGAGTCAGCTAGAGTTGAATATTTCCCATATCAGTTAGGCTCTGATTGTACTACAACGGGTTCATATAATTACAGCAATAATTTGGTTAACTAGTTTCCCCTGACATCAGGCATTGTTAAGAGTTCTCTGGTGTTTTTCAAACTGGTTACTTCTCCTTCTTCTCTGCTGGAAGCACAAAGGGACTTTTCTCTATTTACTGTGACACCTGGCCCAACTCCTGGAGATAAATCTCAAAATATTGTGGAGTCTCCACTTTGACATGGTCCCTCTGGACTTTTTAACTTTTAGACCTGTTCACACTGAGCCTCCAGGGATTCATTTCAGGTTTTATTACCCCAGACCAGAACCAGGTCCTGAGGGATTTTCTGCTCTTGAGTCTCTGCTCTTCTAAGTTGTAACTCATTCTTTATTCTATCAGCTTAACCAAAAGTTTGTCCATTTGTTCATATTATTTTTCAGATTTATACATAAATATTTAATTTTTATTACTATTCTAAATGTTTTTTACTTCTGGTATGTAAGAAAGCAATTAGCTTTTATATATTATATTTTTTATTTTGTATACTTGCATGCTCTAGAAGTGTTTTTCTTTACTTATAAATTTGTTAGAGCTTTCTACATAGATAGGTCATCTGTGAATAACAACTGTTCTATTTCATTTCTTCCAATTTATATACCTTTATTTTTTCATATCTTATTGCAGTAATTATGATTCTCAGTATGATGTTGAATGGGAGTATTGAGGAAGGATACTTGTTTTTTGGTCTCAGAAGGAAAGTGCCAGTTTTTGTATAGTGTTAAGTTGTTGGCTTTTTATAAATGTTCTTGAACAGGTTGAAGAAATTCCTTCTATTTCTAATTTGCTAAGAATTTTTATCATGACTAGGTTTTCCTTTTGTCAAATGCTACATTAACTACTATGATCATATGACTTCCTAAAAAGAAAAAAAAGTAACCTACATTGATCCTATATCGTGGATTACATCAACTTATTTTGAATGTTAAACCTGACTTGCATGGTTAGAAAAAAGTCCCACTTGTTCAAGGTGAGTAACTCATTTTACAAATTAATATATTGGATTTATTGATACTGTGTTGAGTTCTGTATCTATATTCATGAAAGATATTGGTCTATAATATTTCTCTTTTGTTCTGCGTCTCTGATCTGTGACCTTTGTGATCATTTCTTTAGCAGTATATAGGCTTTCTCTCCTGTCCTCTGTTCAGTTTCCCTAGCTGCAGCGTCCCAAATATATTTTCCTGAAGACTTGAGCTCTGTTTATTTCAGGTTTTCTGTTTGTTTATTTTCTGTGCATGAGAGCAGAAGCTTGGAGGAACTGGAGGGAGGAGACTTTCCTTCCTCTTATATGGGAAAGGGCTCTGGAAAAGTCTTTTCTCTCCTGGAGAGTAACTTTGCTATGGAGAAGGCTGTGAGTGTATTTCAAAATGATTACCTCTCCTTCTTCCTGCCAAGACAATTAGGGAATCTTTTTCAGATTCCCAAGTCTCAGCAGTATAGTTCCTGGAAATAAATCCCATGAAAGTTTGAAGTCCTCCTTGACAGTATTTATCAAGCAGTTTTTCACTCCCCAGCTAGTCCATGCTCAGCCTCCAACACTTCATCAAAATTACCACTAAAGCCAATTCACAACTATAAGACTTCTGTCCTAGTTAACAGTATTCACCTTTGTCTCTGGATACACGTCTCCAGATTTTGGTTGTGGCAGTTTGCCTGCACCCTCAGTTCTCTGATCCAAGAAAAGCCATTGATTTCCACTTTGCCCAGCTTTTTCTTTTGTAAGGCTGGGAGTGACAACTTCCAGACTCTATGTCTCAGATCTGAAGCTAGAATTCTCTCTCTGGTGCGTTTTTAATCTCAGGCATTGTAGTTTTCATCTCTCAAAGTTCAAGTTGAATGGCTTTTATAGAATCCATGTCTCTAACTTTTTGAACATATAGAACTCAATGTAGAATATTTTGAGCATTATAGCATACAACTATGATAACTGTTGAATGTCATTGTCTACTGATTTAAGAGCCATGGCATTTCTGGGTTGATGTTGATGAGTTGACTTTTCTCTTTAATATAGGTCACATCTTCCTGGCTTTTTTCTCCCTGATTATTTTTGATTGAATGGAAAATATTATGAATCATACTTTGTTATATGATGGACATTTTAGTGTTTCTATAAAATTTTTTTAATGTTTTATTTATTTTTGAGAGAGAGAGAGAGACAGTGTGAACAGGGGAGAGTGAGAGAGAGAGGGAGACACAGAATCTGAAACAGGCTCCAGGCTCTGAGCTGGCTGTTAGCACAGAGCCCGATGCGGGGCTTGAACCCTCGAACCGTGAGATCATGACCTGAGCCGAAGTCAGCCACCCAACTGACTGAGCCACCCAGGAGCTCCAAACTTGAGCAATTTTCTAGATGCAAAGTTGCTTGGAAAAAATTAATATTTTGGGGTCTTGTTTTTAAGGTTTGTAAAGTGAGAGCAGAGCAGTGAGTAAGTGGATAAGCAGCAGTCTAGAGATAATTATTCCAATCTTGTGTGAACACAGGGGACTGTTACAGCTAAACATTTCAGGCAGTTTCTACATGCATGTCTTGACCAAGTCTTAGCTGACTGACTATTAATGGGAGAACCTAGGTAGATCTCTGGAGTTCTCTCTCTGTGCAGCATTTTCTTCTTAGTATTTGTCTTCCCCAGACACTACTTCCATGTCCTCAACTAAGAGACTGCACCAGGCTCTGCCTGCATTCCCCTTCCCTGGATTAGAAACTCTCAAGGCAGAAAGCTGGAGCAGTCTTAGGATTCACCTTGTTTTGTAATAGACCAGGAATCACTCTCCTTAGTTGCCTTATATCTACTGTCTTGAAAACTGTTGTTATAGGGGCACCTGGGTGGCTCAGTCAGTTAAGCATCTGACTTTGGCTCAGATCATGATCTCATGGTTCATGGGTTCGAGCCCCGCATTGGGCTCTATGCTGACAGCTAGCTCAGAGCTTAGAGTCTGTTTCGGATTCTGTGTCTCCCTCTCTCTCTGACCCTCCCCTGCTCATGCTGTCTCTCGCTCTCTCAGAAATAAATAAAAAACATTAAAAAAGAAAAAAAAGAAAACTGTTGTTATATACACATTGTCCATTTGCTTGTTTCAGTAGGACAAATCTAAATCCTGTTATTCTATCTTGGCTACAAACCAAAGTCCCTTTAATAATATTCTAAAATATACTAGAATTATACACACACACACACACACTTATATACATATCCATTTACTATAAATATATATGTATATGTATTCATTCTGTTGTGTGCATACACCCTGTTTCTCTCTACATAGGTATATATACACTGTCCATGTCAAATAATAGCTTGGATCAATTTCCTCTGAGATATCCATTAAGAGGATTAATTTAAACATTTGAAATATGAAAAATATGTGTGTATATAACAGAAATGCTCTTCCCCGTGTCTTGAAGCAAAATAAAACAAAGAAGAATTTGCCTTATTTGATAATAGGATTGTTAAAACACCATGTATTCTTGGGGTTCACTAAGCAGCATTCTAACAGCACAGGGGCATGTAACTTCAGTGAGAAAGATTCAGGAATGTAAGTATGGATGGGTTTTTTTCTCTTCCTGCTACTGCCCAGACTTTGGCACAATGTCCATTCACAATATATTTTCCTATGTCACCAACCTAGGTTTCATTTAGATTATCTATCATTTTAGTCTCTGGAATAGAAAAGAGCTTGTCTGCTTCATCATTTCTAGGACGAAAAATATAGATATGACCCAGAGGATTATATTTGGAATCCTTATATCCATCCCTTAACACTACATCCCTTGTATACATGGGGTACATGTATACATCCCTTAACACTAAAGACTAATTGCATTACTGTGTTACCATTTCTGGTCAATAGAAATTTATCCCTTTCAGGGGAACCCTGATAAATGAAACTTCAAAGGCTTTTAATTTTTTTTAATGTTTATTCATTTTTGAGAGACAGAGAGAGATAGAGCTTGAATAGAGGAGGGGCAGAGAGAGGAAGACACAGAATCTGAAGTAGGCTCCAGGCACTGAGGTGTCAGCACAGAGCCCAATGTGGGGCTTGAGCTCACAAATCATGAGATCATGACCTGAGCCAATGTTGGATGCTTAACTGACTGAGCCACCCAGCAGCCCCCAGAGACTTTTTAAACTCAATTTAGTTTCCTAAATAGGTTTTTAAAAATTATTATTTTGCTCCTAAAGAGTTTTTATCTCCTAAAAGTGGAATATGTAACTTACAGCAACTTCGCCTGACCAGATAGAAAGTTAGAACTTTAAATCATTGAATAAGAATTATTTCACATGTTGCTTGAGCCCAGTTGAGATTTAAGTATACTTAACTACTTAATACTAAACTAGGATGGTTTTTAATAGAATACCTGTTTTCCACTTGTGGATAAATAAAAATTTTGACCAAAATATTAGGAGAAAATTAGGTAGGAAGCTCAGCATTGTGTCCTTTTTAAAATATTGGTCATTTGGCCCCATTTTACTCACAAGAGTGGAGGTACAGATTGTGGCCAAAGGAGTTTTAACATGAATGAAAATCTTTCTTGACCACAGAAGGGAAGGAATTATTTTCCATTATCCACAGAGCATAGACTGCTTACATATACTAATTATTTTATATATCTATTTAGGGCAAAGTTCCCCAACTACATAAAACTACATACCTTTATATAACAAATATTGTGGGAAATTGTGTTTGATATCATTTATACATTTACAAATCAAGGTAATTAATTGTGATATAAAGAAGTAAAAGAAATACACATTATACTATATATTAATATGTATTTGAATATGTAAATACTCAGGTACAACTATACCAGAGCACATAATGAATTATTCAGATGCTCAAACATATATAGGGTCACTGTGATTATCATAGTCTATACAGACTTAGGTTCTTAGATTAGAGACTTAGGTTCTAGATTCAGGTAATTATAATTAGGTATTTCACTTACATGAATACCCTTAGTGACTTTTGAAGCTCATGGAGAATGCAAAATAATTGTTTATTATTGTCTTTGTCCCTTACATTGTGGGATATGTAACATTCCTGGCACCTGTAATGCAAATTACATCTCCTAATCATCTTGGCTTAAAAATGCCTCCAAATGTTTGGACAAAAGTCCAAAACAGTGTACCATCACCTCTGAGAAATAGTACTCTTAGAGTTTATGTTTAGAAGGACAGCTTGAAGTACAATAGTGTTACCACAGTAGGAACAGGTAGCCTGGGTACCTTACTGCTAGTGAACATCATTTGGAGCACGTGAAGGTGAGGAACAAAGGAAAGACCTGAGTCTTGAGAAATAATTAGAAAGACTTAGCATTGAGGCAAAGAGTTGATGGGACCTTGGGCCTACTCAGGTGGCCCCAAGAGTAGTTATTTTGATTTTAGCTACACTTATAGGCTAGTGAGACTAGAAACTCTCCAATTACTTTTATATAGACAAGTATCCATTATTTATATCTTGAAGAAGGATTTGTATGTTTATGTTCATACATGTATAAATGTGAAGTTATAAATACATAGACCTACTATTTAATTCGACCAAATTCTATTGAGAGCTTGCTCCATGTCTGTTACCATGGTATATAAATGGGAGCAAATGAAACCCTATTCTCAAACCTTGTTATATATACATATTCACAGTATGAAATTAGTTCCCTTCAGTATGAATAATGTGTTTGAAATCTCCCTTTCACATCTTAAACAAGACAAAAACAACAGAACAAAACAGAGAGGGGGCTTGTCACCTGCAGTAAAGTTTTTTGAAAAATGACTAATAGTATTTTCCCATATTGCCATTATATTAAATATGAGGGAAATATTGGTTTCCAAATAAAATATAGCTCTAAAGAACAAAACATCCAATATTAGCATAGTCATTTCTTTAGTATATTGTTTTCTATTCATGTAGTTGTTAGAAGAATTTAGTACTCCTGAGAAATCAGATATTTGTAGCGGTCTCATACCTTATAAATATCCAAAGAAGCAATTCTATCCTGTTGGCCATATTTTGTAAATCAAAGAAAGCATTAGAGATCATTTCACTTGGAGTGATGTAGTAGCTGTCAATAGGTGATGATTTGAGAACTGATGTGTTCCCCACCATATTGTTTCTCTAGCTGATTCCATCATAATTGTAGACATTCATGTTGATTATTCATAAGATCTTTCCACTCAAATTAAAGTTAAACAATTCTGAAGGTGATATTAAGTAGATGTTTAATTTTTTTGTTCCTTAAAGCTGATTTAACAGACTTAATTATCTGACAGAATCCAGAGAGAATAGCATAGAAAAATTCAGACAGCATTTGCTAGTGACAGAGAAAACAGGAGGGAATAAAAAATCCTAAATAGGAGGTCCAAAGTGAGAGGAAACCACTTATATATTAATTAACAAGCATATATTTAAACCTGCTTTGTGCCGGGCACATTTGTGGCCTCAAGAGTTAGTGAAAAAGATGGACTCAACACTTGTTGCACAAGAGCTTAAAATAAACCTAGGACAAGAGTTGTGATATGAGGAGGTGGGGTTGGTTTTAGCTAGGTTGGAGATTGGTGAGCGAAGAACTTGCTAGAAGTGAACTTTTGAGCAATGTTTTTAAATAAAGTGAGGGCCCTTAGCTTTGCAAGTGTCTGGGGAAAGTCCGTTCCAATCAAACAAAAGAGCAGGTGCAAAGGCTGTGAAGCAGGGATTTAGTTGGTATATGTAATGAACAACAAGGAAGACCAAATGACTACATATAAGATAATGAAAAAGTAAGGAGAAAAGAAAAACAGCAGGAGATAAAGTTAGAGAGTAATAAAGGAATGGTCATGAAAGATCTTGTATTCATAATAAGTACTTTGACTGTCAGATGGGGTGTTTTTTTGCACAGGAGTGTCATGATCTCATTTATATTAAACTGGAGAAGATGTTCACAGAGGGGTTATTAAGAAGTGGTCACCTTTTGAGTATATTTTCAAAATAGACCTAACAGGATTATTGAAAAACCAGAAATGAGCTGTGAGAGAATAGTACAGAATGACATCAAGATTCTTGCTTGAGCAGCTGAAGTAATGGAATTATCCCTAAATGATATGAGAAAGATTTCTGGTGGAGATCGTAAAGGAATATCCCGAGTTCACTTTTGGATAAGTTAAGCTTGACTCACCTATTTCATGTCCAAACAGACATGTCAAAAGAGCAGTTGCACATACAGGTGTAAAGTTCAAGGAAGTAATTCTGCCTGGAGATACAAATTTGTCATGTATACAGTTTAAAGCCGCAAAATGGAATTAGGTCTATCGAATGTCCAGTATATATAGAAAAGAAGTCCAACATCAGAAGTTGGGAAGATGAAGGAGATTCAGCAGAAGGCCCAGAGGAATTACCAGAAAGATGATTAAAAATTAGGCAAGTGGGTATCCAGGAAGCCAAAGGAGAGCAATATTTTAGGGCAGAATGAGGTATGAACTGTGTCCAGTACCCTGATAGGTCTGTAGAGATGGCCATGCGGGAGGAGGGTAGAATCAGTTTAAGAACATTGGATCTTGGAAGTTTATGGACCAGACGGGCCACTGACAAAGGAATGGGAAACCTCGTCTAGTATGTAGTGTTCCCAAGGGTTGATCAGGAAAACCTAGATATTTTTTACTTTAATCTTTTACTTTCATTTCCAAATAATCCCCACGTCCTGTTAATTCTTCCGAAACATTAGCTTTTGACTCTTCCCTTTGCCCTATTTAATTAATCTGTCATCAATCTGAACCATACCTCTATCTTCAGACTACACAGCCCCCTAAATGGTATAGTTTGTCTTGTGGGCTGGATAGGGCCAACTTCTCTACCAAACAGAATGAATCCAGTTCTTGGGGTCCATGATATGTTTAGGGTTCCATGAAAATGTTTTAATTTCTTTAAACGTCAGGAGGGAAAAAAATGAGCTATTAGATCAAAGAAAATTTTCGTATTGTAATGCTTGTATATTTGTCTTTATACCAATGTACTTGTAACATATGACGTATATTTACAAACAAAGGGACCATAAAGAACAAAGTGCCTCGGGGCCCTGAAAGTCACAATGTCCCCTGGAGCTATACATCCTCTGCCTTGCAGCAAGGCAATATTGGAGCAAAGCTTTATTTAAGGCATTTCTGTCCTTCAAGCGCTTTCGTGGAAAAATACCTCCTCCTGACTAAGAGCACTCTGTAGCCTCTAAGTGACCTTCCTCAATCTTTCATAAAAGTGGCATTCAATATTTGCTGATATTACTGCCTACTCTTCCACTCACAGCCTCTGTGCCTTAACTACACCAATTGCTTTTCTGTTGTTTTTCTCCTCTGCATTGCCAGTCCCCTGCCTGATGTGATCTTTTTATCTCATCTTATACCTCAATGTACAACAGCGTGACTGTCATTGACAGTAGTGTATCATGTACTTGAAATTCGTTAGGAGGGTAGATCTTAAGTCTTGTCATCACAAAAATGTTTAAAAAACTGATAACTCTGAGATCACGGATATGTTAATTAGTTTGATTGTGGCATATACTTTACAAAAGTATACACACATCAAATCAAGTTGAACACCTTAAATAGTTTCACATTTTAATTGTCAATTTTATTTCTATAAAAGTGGAGAAAATCATAATTTGACATCCTTAAAACCAATGTATTTTAAGTATTGCTTCAACCCATTTTACTTTTAGTGAAGATACAAGAAATGTATCTTCTATGAAAAAAATCATATATTTGTGTTCAGTATAAGGGTTTATTTAATACATACAAAAAATACCCTTTTTCACCACCTAAAAATAAACAAACAAATGAAAAAATGTTTTAAACATTAGTGGTTCTTGTATAAAAAGGAAAATGACAACTGTTCCTTCTACCTTAATATGACCCAGGGGCGTTTGGTCAAGGGAGAATCCTGACTGACTCTACCCACCTTGAGGCATAATGGGTGCTGGCCTGATAAAAAAACCATCTTTCATTAAAACATTGTGGAATAAGATGACTTTGAAAACTACTTATTTACCTTTTGTATTTTTTTCACACATGTTGATTTATTGCTAAATCAATTAAATTACTCCCCCACCCCTTTCAGTTTTACAGTGAGTTGCTAAAAGGTAATATTTATCAAGGTTAACATATAAAAAAGATACCATGAATTTTAAGGAATGGTCCCACCTGATACATTACACTAAAACATTTGAAGGTTGGTTTAAATAAGTAGTCACTGGAGTTGAATATCACTTCAGTTCACTGCATTATTCCTATCTTAATAATCTTTATGGTTCCCACATCAGGACTGCATAGATTTCATATGCAAAATAATTCATTACTGATAAAGAGGGATTTTTTTTGTTTGTTTGTTTGATTGGTTGGTTTTTATTTTTTCATGAAGAGACTTCTCAAACTACCTCTTCAGAAGGAGGTTTTAAAAACTACCTTGGAAACATTTAATGTCTTGGAATTCTAATAAAATAAATATTAATTTATGGCTTCAACTTGATACACTTAAATTTAGAAGAGACAACATTCAAACTAGGAGAAACAGACAATAAAACAGAATAACACAACAATATGAAAATGATGATTTATAATTCTGCATGCTTAAAACTGGGAATCCGTATTGTGCAGGATGTGGCTTGATTTTAGAAAACCAAGGGGATTTTACACAAACAGAATTAAACTAAGTAGAGGAATTTGTATTGTTTTCCTTGCTCCTTACATCTGATGGATGGTAAAGAATGACAAGATTATTGTTTTATCTGTCAGAGCCTTACTGTAACACTTTTTTCCTTTTTCCATTGTAATAGTTTAGATGATACTAGTTTCAAGTAATGGAGGCTAAGTAAGTAAAAAGAAGACTTTTATTTTAAGAATACATGAGCATCTCTTAGAATCCAAAGGGGTGTGTGTGTGTGTGTGTGTGTTTAGGAGAGGTGTGGGCGCTAGCAACTTAAGTCTTCAAGATTTTATTTTTTCTAATTCCTTCCAAGAATCTATGATATTTATCTCGGTTGTAGCTCTCTGAAGACTATATCTCTTGCCGTTTGATCTATATTATGAAATATGGCTGCTTCACAGAAACTAAGTTTATAGTTTTTGTCTCATGCAGACAATCGAGAGCTTTAAAATCCATGTCCAAATGCCTGGGAGAGATTATCTGTTTCCTGCGTATACAGTGGGAACTGGATGCCATAGTAGGGTTCTGGCTAATAGGAGTCTATCTGTTTAGACTGGAAATTAATTAATGGGTTTTAAGAAAACTAGTCAAACACCTTGCTCTTTCCCTCAAGAGTAGAATCTTCAGAAGACTCAGTCTTCTCAGTAACTATCCCCCACACCCCAGGCACACTGTTCCTTCTCCAACAAAGAGGATTAATTTCCCATCCTAAAAAGTGTATAGTTTTCTAGCAAAGCTTTTAAACCCTACATATTTAAGGTCAGACCCATAGCATAGTTAAACACTTAGTTGAAAAATGTCTGCTGATATTTGAATGGGGAATGGAGAAGAGAAGGGAGATGGAGAAATGAGAGAGCTCACCAGGGCCTTCCAGGAGGAGATAGCCTGTACTTAACCCTAGTCAATTATTGTCTTCCAGGAGTGCTGACTGGGTTTACAGATCTTCTGATTTTCCTGGCTGTCTTATGATTTGAAGATTTGGGAGGCTCATTCATTTAAAAATTAATAGGTGAACAATGTTTGAGAACTGAATGCAGCTCATTGGCAACCAGTTTGTGAACTCTGATATATGTGCTTATTAAATCAATGCTTGAATGAATAGATGAATGACCTATGTTCCTTTGGTGGCACTGATTGTTTATCCCAACCAAAATGTTGGCCAAGCCCTCCTGAACTGTGCATGCCTTAAAGAGGGTAAACTTTCAAGATAAAAGTATAAGTCTCAATAGTTTGTAAAGGAAGTGAATTTATCTGCCAAGATAAACTGATCTCCTGCATGAACATATTTTCCCAACACTTAACCTGACCACTTTGAGCAATTCAACACAGGTTAACCTATTGATTATAGGCCAACCAATACAAATCTATTGCTCATAATATTGCTTAGGGAGATGGGGCTGTGGCAGAAGAAAACAAGTCTTCCTAAGGAATATAAATGGAGCAGAGTTGGTGCTGAATCCTTAGCAAATTGCCACTTAGGCCACTGGAGCATGAATAGCTTTGTAACTGTTCCAATAGGTGTCAGCCAAGTGCCACCTGAGCTGTTCTGACAAAACTAAAATAGCATGTCACAGTTTCCTGTTTCCTGTACAAAGTAGAACAGTGCTATTTCAGACTGAGAAAGCATCCACCTATTACATAATAGCGAGGCAATATATCTGCCTTGAGAATTGGAAGACAGTTGACATTTTAAAGGGTGGTAAACTTAAGATACTGCCAAATAGCTCAGGCAAATTCCTTGGAAGATTCCTGCTCTTGCATTGACCAATAAAGTTGACATATTGTACAAAGCCTCCATTTTAATTATCAACCAGATCTTTGAGCACATTAGCACTTAACCTATGAATGAAAAGACATGCTTCTTGAAAAGTGTTTCCCTTTGGGATTATGTCTTATAATTATCAAATGACATATTCCCTATTCTTTATGGTAAGGGAAATGGTATTTCTAATGAGGATACTTGTATGATACCTTGTAGGATCTGAACCCCTGCTCTTGGATGCCTCACACAGACTTCAGCACAAGAATTCAAATGTGTTAGGTGGCTCTGGGGAGAAGTCTATTTGGGGAATCACTAATACTTTTCTTTAGTGTCCTTTTTTCAATGGTGAGATAGAAATATCCATTACAAAGAAATCATACTGAGGCCTGTAATGCCAATAATGTGCCCTTATTATCTGTTAACTTCACCCTTCTTGGCCAACACTTATCTGACTCAGTTTCTTGGTTGTCCCATGCCATTGTCTCTGGGCCATTGTTCTCTCCATGGAACTTAATTATTTCTAAGTATCAGCTCTGTAATTCTCTTCTTCCTGTTTCATACTTCACCTGATATGTTTCTTCTGGTTATCTTTTATCTTATTCTATTTAGGCTATATGGCCTGAATGAATATCTATATTCTCTGCTCAATATTGTATTTTTTGGCTCTAATCTCATACATTTATATTAAGACATCTATTTACTCACTGGCTGTATATGTATCTTGATATTTCCTTGAGAATAAGTAGATCTCATAGCCTTTGAGTCAATAAGAGGCAAAAAAGAAGGTACACAAAACATATTAACTAATCAACTGGTAAGAAGAATAACAAAGAAAAGAGAGAAGAGGGGGAAAAGAAAAGAGACCACATTTGGGGAGCCTCAGAAATAAAAATAACCGTATCAGCAACAACGTTCTTTGAATCCCAATATTGTCACTTCAAACACATATATGAGATAAAAAGAAAATGGTGTTATGTGATTATTAGACACAGCCTTAAGTTAAGTGTGCATTAGAATATGTTCAGATTCACTAGCATCTATAAATTTCCAAATCAATTGTACTTTTTCACCATTGCATGTTTTAAATATACATGTCATTCCATAGATTAATTCTTCCTATCTTGGATTGGTAGGCCGGCTTTCAGGGACTCACTTGCAGTGCTTGGATGGGATATGAAATGGGATTTATGATCTTGTTTTTCTGGGTTAAGAACATTAATATTTTTATTTAATTTAGCTTCTGTCACTAAGGAGCTTAGAAAATGAAACACTTTAAAAATTTTAAGTTTATTGCACCTACATTCATCTCATTTCAGAAGAATGTTACAGGTCAGCAAATTACATTTCATTTGTACTTTCCTTGTGTCATTATGTTATTTTCAATAATAAATCATATTTAAAATGGATGTATAACTATATTTTATTTGAGAAGGTAAAGTAATATTTCAAATGTGTGGGATAAAAACGTAATTAGTTAAGCTGACATTTATTAAGTTCTTAGCCTGATCAAACATAGTAGTTGTCAGTTTTAGAGAAAGAGAAATGGAAATTGGATCTGTTTGAAACTGCCCAGAGAGTAGCATTATTAATATTCCTTTTTCTTTGTTTGCTTTTAAACATTGTTTTGCTAAAAAAAAAAAAAAAAAAAAGCTGGAAAAGGCAAATGTTCTGATGAGAGGTTTGGAGAGGGCTGATAATTGTGTGGTTGATGCAGTAATGGAACTTTGTTCCTGTGTGGCATTTTCTTTAAGTTTAGAGCCTTACAGACTCCTACTGAGATAATACGGTTCTTCACGTATTATTGATTGCAGTATGTTTGAAGAGCATATCAGAGTTACAGATTCTGTTTCTTGAATATTATATGAAATGAAACTGAGTCCTGCGTTATGCATTTCTACAAACTGGTGAATTTGTTAAGCCCATTTTCTAGGCGATTTATTATCTCTTACTAGTTTCATTTTTCATGTTTGAAAATTACATAAAGAAATACATTTATCATGTTCTATAGTGAGGATCTAGGGGGGGTTGATTATATGCAGTCACTCCTAAAACTTAAATAAGGTTATCATCTTACCTTTAAGCTAGACTAATTCAAAAAATAAGTTATGTACCTACCTGGGACTGGAAATGGGGTCAGATTATTTCAACCTCAAAATCTAAAAGAGCAAGATCCAGAAATCTAATAGCTCCAGAAAGTCCTCATCGTATAACAAACCACCCCAACACTTAGAAGCTTAAAACAGCAACAGGTACTGTTTTCAGGAATAGTGGTAGCTCTGGTGCAGACGGCTTACTTCTGATCCACTTGGCATTGGCTGGGGTGGCTTGAAAGCTAGAAGGTGGAATCAAGTGTCTGATACCTAGACAGGGAATATTCAAACATTTGGGGAATAAGAAGCTGCCACTGCTGAGGGTTCTCTTTATAGTGCTGTGTGAGCTCTCTGTGCAGTCTCTCCAGCATAGTGGATTCAGGATAGCAGGATTTCTCACGTGTAGGCTCAGGGCTTCTGAGACACATACCCAAGGGAGAAAGAACCAGGCAGAGTGTGATTGCTTTTTATAATGTAGGCACATCTCTTTATTAAAACACAAGTCACTGAAGCCACTCCATATTCGGTGGAAGAGAGATCAGACTACTTTTTGATAAGAGGAATCCAGAGGATTTGAGACATATTTAAATCCACACTAGTATCTGAATATTCTATCATAAATATTAATATAACTAAAGCAAATATAGCAAGGGATATACATATTTACAGCTTTTTAAATTGAAGTGTGGTTGACATGCACTATTAGTTTCAGGTGTACAACATCACGATTTGATAATTATATATGTCAAACATGTATATAAAATGCTCACCATGATAAATGTAGTTACCATCTATTGGTATACAAAGTTATTACAATATTATTGACTATATTTTCTATGCTGTTTTTCATCCCCGTCATTTATTTTATAACTACAAGTTTGTATGTTTTAATCCCCTTCACGTCTTTTGCCTATCCCTACTCTCCTCCCCTCTGGCAATACCCAGTTCTCTGTATTTGTGAGTCTGTTTTTTGTTTTTGTTTGTTTATTCTTTTTTTACAATCCACATGTAAGTGAAATCATGTGGTATTTCTCTTTCTCTGTACTTACTTCATTTAGCTTAATATCCTCTAGATCCATCCATGTTGTTGAAAATGGCAAGATGCCATTCTTTTTTATGGTTGAGTGATATTCCATAGCAATGAAAGTATGTGCGTATACATATCTAAGTGTGTATATATGTATATATGTATTATATAGACATATATGCATTATATATGTATACATGTATATAGTATATGTATCTATATGTATATGTAACCTGACGATTCTCCAGAGAATTATTTTGAGTGAAAAAAATCAGTCATAAAAATTTTGATAGTGTATAATTCCACCTATACAGCATTCTTGAAATAAAACTATTACAGAAATGGGGAATATATTGTGGTTGGATGCATATACATATGTAAATACATATGCATATGTATATAATACACATGTACATATATATCTATACACACACATGTGTATCCACACACATACATTCACTACTATGGAGTATACATATATGTATACACACACAATCTTTTTTATCCATTCATCTATCAATAGACACTAAATTGCTTCCAAATCTTGACTATTGTAAATAATGCTGCAATAAATATAAGTGTGCATGCATCTTTTTAATTTAGTGTTTTTGTTTCTTTTGGTAAATACCCAAAAGTAGATTCACTAAATTATATGATATTTCTATTTTTAATTTTTGAGGAGCCTCCATAGTGTTTTCCAAAATGACTCCATTAAATTACATTCCCACTCACTGTGAATGAAATTTCCCTTTTCACCACATCTTCACCAACACTTGTTATTTTTTGTCTTTTTGCTACTAGCCATTCTAATTGGTGCGAGGTGATAGTCATTTTGCTTTTAGCAAGTCCGGTGTTTCCTGAATTCCCTAAAGCAATTTTTCCTCAGAATTAAAACTCTTCTTCACAATACTCATGAGGTTGTTCTAAATCCCTACAGTACTTATATTTTTGCTGTTTAGCTTGTTCTAGTCCACAGATTACTTTTTCCCACATAAACACAATTATTATTAAATTTTTTAAAAAATATCTTTATTTGTTTTTGAGAGAAAGAGCATGAGCTGAGGAGGGGCAGAGAGAGAGGAAAACACAGAATCTGAAGCAGGCTCCAGGCTCTGAGCTGTCAGCACAGAGCCCGACACAGGTTTTAAATATGTGAAGTGTGAGATCATGACCTGGGCCGAAGTCAGATGCTCAACCAACTGAGCCACCCAGGTGCCCCGACACAATTATTTTAAAGAGAATTTATGTTAGATTGTGACCTTTGAGAAGCAGACACTAGAACAGGAGTTTTATGGGGAAACTCCTAGAAGGTGCAGGGAGGCAGAGAATACCAAGAGATCCCTTAAATTGTGCTGCAGGTCTGACACCCATGAAAGAGGAAGAAGAAGGAAGGCAAACTGGACAGGAAGGGTCTCACAGTGTAACAGTTCAGAGACGAGTTTTACCAGGCCAGTCAGGAGCAACAGTTCCTTTAAAAAACAAACGGAATAGAAATCTGTCATACAACCCAGTGATTTCACTCCTGGCCGTTTATCCCAGAGAAATAAAGACTTAATGCTCATATAAAAAAAACTGTACACAATGTTTATGGCAGCTCCATTCATAATAACCTCAGACTGGGAACAATGTAGATGTTCTTCAGCAGCTGAATTGTTTAGCAGTCTGTGGTACATCCATACCATGGAAAGATACTCAGCAATTAAAACAAACAATTGAAACACACAGCAGCAACCTGATGATTCTCCAGAGAATTATTATGAGTGAAAAATTCCAGTCATAAAAATTTATATACTGTATGATTCCATTTACACATCATTCTTGAAATGAAAATATTGTAGAAATGGGGAACACATTGTGGTTGCCTGGATCTAAGGAGAGGTTGAGGGTGCAAGGATAAATGGCTGTGGCTATAAAAGGGAATGTGAGGGACTCTTGCAGTGATGGAAATGTTCCATATATTGACTGTCAATGTCAGTACCCTGGTTGTGATACACACTAGTTTTACAAGACGACACCATGAGGGACACCAGATAAAAGGTACATGCAATCTTACAACTGCATATGGATCTATATTAATATCAGGATAAAAATTTTAATTAAAGAATAAAATTAAAGTAATAAAAGATGTGATTTTCAAAGGAAACAAGCTTGAAAATAATCTATGGTTTACCACTAATAAAGGAAATATTATGATGGTTAATTTGAGAATGGAATTTTCAGTTTTGAGTTTACTAACAAGAAATGTCCCAACTCTTTTTTTTTAATGTTTTATTTATTTCTGAGAGAGAGAGGGAGAGACAGTGTGAGCAGGGGAGGGTCAGAGAGAGAGGGAGACACAGAATCTGAAACAAGCTCCAGGCTCTGAGCTGGCTGTCAGCACAGAGCCCGACGCGGGGCTTGAACCCACGACCCGTGAGATCATAACCTGAGCCGAAGTCGGATGCTTAACCGACTGAGCCACCCAGGCGCCCTGAAATTTCCCAACTCTTAATGTTACGTTTGTTTCAAAAGTTTGTAAAATCATCTCCAAAATGTGTTTATCTTTTTATGTATCAAATTATCTGGTATTTACATATAAATAGTAGAAAAGATATTTCTTCTCCATTTGCCTCTACCATCCAGTGTATAAAAATGCTTATGAATAACTTTCATCGTATTTTAAGTTTCTTTTCATAGTATTCAAAATATATCCAGTAAGTTTTCAGATGATTTTATAACTGTGTTCATCGTATAATAAGTATCCAACTTATTGAGGAAAATATTCCTGTTTTGATACAACATATTCACTTTGACTTGTGTAGTATAGTAGAAAACAAGTAAAAAAGAAAAAAGAAGTTGTCAAATGAGTAAATAAAATTTCACTTCATGCTCGTTTGGTCCGCTTGATCATAAATACGCTATTGTGGACTTAAGAGTTTATTAATAAAATCTTGACATTTTCTGGCTCCTTAAACACCCAAGGGAAGGTGTTTCCAAGAGAAGACAATGAATTCAGGTTTAACACAGTACCTAATCAATCAGTCTCTGTTTACTGCGACGTGAGGTTGAAAAAAAATGGTTGAACAATTTCAGGATTTCCTTTAAAATAATAGAGATGAATGATACCTTAGTTAATAGTTTGTCTTAAATTGTCATTTATATATCAGTTGGTAAGGACTTTTCACTGTAATAACAGCAAGTAAGTAGGTTTTTCTTCTTTACAGTTCAATGGCTTGAGTTGATACAGCATGTGTTCTTATTAAGCCATTTTGGCTTTTGCACCATTTTTGCTTGTTCCAATCATCTCTTCGATTCATGTCTATAAGTCTATATCATGAAATTATTAATGAGTTTTTAAAAACTTTTCCCCAGTTATCCCTGTTATGAAAGATTAGAGGAACAAAATGGCTTTGAGAACTTTAAGAAACTCAGTCCTGACATACACCCAACAGTGAAGTGGGTTTACTTTATGGGCTTTAGCATAATATTGCAGTGAATAACATTGACTTCATTGCACCCAAGTTACTACCTTAATCTATACAATTTAGGACCATAAATGAAGTTCTATGGTTAACTGCTGTATTTTGTGATTCTTTATATCAATTATCTTGCTTATTTTGTTCTTTTTTAAAAAATATTTCTTTTATTTATTTCGGAGAGAGAGACAGCGTGAGCAGAGGAGGGTCAGAGAGAGAGGGAGACACAGGCTCCGAACTAGCTGTCAGCACAGAGCCAGACGCGGGCTCAAACCCACAAACCATGAGATCATGACCTGAGCCAAAGTCGGACGCTTAACTTACTGAGCCACCCAGGCGCCCCATTTTGTTCTTGATCAGAATCCTAATCTTATTGTTTTAAGAGCATTATTTCCAAAATGTTTTACTAATATTTTAGAAGTTATGGCCTTTGCAAGCCAATGTAAATCTGTAAATAAGAAGTTCCCAACTTTTGCAGCATTGAATTCATAGTCCCTAGTACTATTCCAGAATTTTTTATAATTACTATTTTTTTTTACTATATTTACTATTGCTTTGAAATTTTGAAAGAAATTCTTGTGTGTATCAGAATGATTCATAAACTTAGATGGTTTTATGCAAAACAGTGACAGCAACTCTAAAAGTAAAATATCATAATGAAATTGGTTCATTCACATCACTAGTATATAAAAATGAAGATCACTTGGATGGCTCAGTCGATTAAGCATCTGACTCTTGATTTAGGCTCATTTGAGTCCCACTTTAGGCTCTACACTTACAGTATGGAAACTGCTTGGGATTCTCTCTCTCTTTCTCTCTCTCTGGCCCTCCCCTGCTTGCTCTCTCTCTCTCAAAATAAGTAAACTTAAAATAATTTAAAAAATATTTTTAAAAATGCAGTTTTCAAAAAATGTACCTTATATTCACATAACATTTTATTGTCTGTGCTAATATTTTCATAGCTATTTCAAAAAGTTCATGTGATTCTTTAAGTTGGCCTTCCTATAAGTCACTGGAATTACTAAAAAACACAATTGGTAACCACTTCATAAAAAATATTTACTTTTTTGTTTAATTCAATTTAAAACTAAAACTAGCAGTATGACAATGGTCAGAAAGAATGTAGAGATTACACCTATAAAATCATTTGGGTTTTGACAGAGACACTGAAACAATTCAGGGGAGTAAGGAATCCTTGAAAAAGTATGCTGGAAATATTGAACCTCATTCACTACTTCACAACACATAACAAAAATTAACTCGGATGAAACAAGCTTATATAAGCATAATGTTTCTAGAAGAAAACATTGGAGAATATCTCCATGACTATAGCAAATAGATTTTATTTTTACATAGGTCACACAATGAATGCATTAATCCTAAAAAATTAAAAATGGACAAATTGAACTCTATCATGCATCTGAAGTTTTGCTCATCAAAACAATCAGTATGAAAATATACACATATCAGGAAGGATTTGCATCATATACATACATGCATATGTGTATGTATAGATACAGAGAAGGAAGATAATCTGCTAAGCATTCCTACAAATGAAAAAGAAAAAGAAAAAAAGTTTTAAATGAATGCTCAAGGATATAAGACATATAAAAAGAAACACAAGAGGTATTTGACCTAATAAGAATATAAAATGTATATTAGTATTAGTTATAATTATTAGTTATTATTAGCTATGATAATTAGCTCTTAGTTACTTTAAAACATACTCAACATAGGCTTATCACTCCCATAGATAAAGTCCAGATAAATATGAATTTATAGTACATACTTTTTAAAGTTTTTAAAAGTAATCTCTACACCTAATGTGGGGTTTGAACTCACAACCCTGAGACCAAGAGTCAGATGCTGTCCTGACTGAGCCAGGTGCCCTTATGGTACAAACTTAAAACCACATAAGAGGATAAGTCATTACAAAAGAGACACAGGTAAGGGGTGCCTCAGTGGCTCAGGCAGTTAAGCATTCTACCTCAGCTCAGGTCATGATCTCATGGTTCATGAGTTCAAGCCCTGTGTGGGGCTCTGTGCTTACAGCCTGGAGCCTGCTTCAGATTCTGTCTCTGTCTCTCTCTGTCTCTCCCTGTCTCTCAAGAAAGAAATAAACATTAAAAAATTAAAAGAGAGGCAATAGAAGTAGCAAATGACAACATCTGACACATAAAATCATTCACATATTAGATTTTTCAAGTTTTTTGAAATGGAATTTTATTCATCCAGTGCACTTTGTGGTGTGTTTACAATAGTTCTGTGGTGAAATGAGAAGCTGCTTTAAACAATAGTGTATTAGGAACGTACTAGAAAGTTAAAGACAATAAGCATACAGAAGCAAAGGGAGAGTGTATGCGATTGATACAATTCATTTGCTCCCCGTCCATTCCCTCTTTTGAAATATTACTTCTATTTTTATTAAATGTCTACTACAAGTAAAACATTGTATTAGAAATTGAGAGTCAAAACGATGTGCTGGTACAATTTCTGTTTTCATTAGGTAAGTTAGAGGGAAGCCATGTTTATGAAAATAGCTGAAATGTAAAATAATAATTTTCTGTAATATAGAAGTTCATGGACTTAGGTCATTTGTTAAGAGGTAATTTTTTTAAATGTTTTATTTATTTTTGAGAGAGAGATAGGGACAGCGTGAGCAGGGGAGGGTCAGAGAGAGAGGGAGACACAGAATCCGAAGACAGGCTCCAGACTCTGACCTGTCAGCACAGAGCCCAATGTGGGGCTCAAACCCACGAAGTGTGAGATCATGACATGAGCCAAAGTCAGACACCCAACCAATTGAGCCACCCAGGCGCTCCATAGTAAGAGGTAGTATTTGAGCCTTTAGATATTTATTTATTCTGAAACATTTTTTTATTTTTGAGAGAGAGAGAGCAAGACCAAGAGCAGTAGAGAGAGAGGAGGGGAGAGAATCCCAAGCAGGCTCCATGCTGTCAGCACAGAGCCTGACACTGGGTTCGATCCCATGAACCATGAGATTGTAACCTGAGCCTAAATCAAGAGCCAGATCCTTAACCGACTGAGTCATCTAGGTGCCCCTTGCTCAAAATAAGTAAACATTAAAAAAAATAATAAAGGATACATTGGAGTTAAATGATAGCCAGAAGGAGGTTATCTCAAAGAGAGAAAATAACCCATACAAAGAACCTGATGTCAGGAGGATATATATTCATGAACCAGAAAGAAATTTAGTGGCTGTGTGGATAAAAGGAAGGAGGGGTCATTGAAGTAATACGAGCAGGGATATTCTGGTGCTGGATTTAGTGAGCAATATTTTTGTCTGGATCTCATTCTTAAGAATTTTACCTCAAGTGAAACTTCATTATATAACCCTCTAATCTGTAAAACTGCTTGTAAATTATAGTATCCTAGATTCAATCGGATGAGTAGCATTATAAGGTAGCAGCATAATTAAGAACATAGGTCATAAAAGTGTCTTCCTTATTGAAAATAAGGGTTCTTTTCTTTTTATTTTTTAATTAAACGTACTCTAAGATTAATCTATATAAATGACATACATTCAAATAAAGCAAAGGAGTATACAATGAGAAAACAAAGACTCTTTCATACCCCAGATACCTAGGTCTTCTCTTAAAAAACATTTTATTGTTGCTCTTCAAGCAATTGGCTGCACATCTAAAACATAGCTGATAATATGGATAGATTTTTCTTTATTTTCTAAAATTTGAGGCATACTACATGCTCTATTCCAAAATTTTTTATTTTAAGCTATATGTTGGTGATAGTTTTATATCTGCAGATATATATTAATGATATTACTATTTTATATTATACCGTAAAAATACATAATGCTACCCCATTGATAGAGTTTCCCTTTGTTTTACTGTTTTCCTTTTTCATTCTTTCTATTATAAAACAATGATATAATTAACCTCATTGTACACATTTATTTGCATACTTTTTAAAAAAAATTTAATGTTCATTTATTTTTGAGAGATGGAGACAGAGTATGAGCAGGGGAGGGGCAGAGAATGGGGGGACACAGAATTGGAAGCAGGCTCCAGGCTCTGAATTGTCAGCACAAAACTCGATGTGGGGCTGAAACTCACAGACCGTGAGATCATGACCTGAACCAAATGCAGATACTTAATTGGCTGAGCTACCCAGGCACCACGTTTTTTTTTTCTTTTTCTTTTTTTCTTTTCTTTTCTTTTCTCTTCTTTTCTTCTCTCTTCTTTTCTTTTCTCTTCTTTTCTCTTCGTTTCTTTTTTTTAGGAGAGAAAGAGAGTGTGTGTGAGTGGGCAGAGGGTCAGAGAGAGAGAGAGGGAGGGAGAATCTTAAGCGCTCCACACTCAGCAGCTTGATCCCATGACCCTGGGATCATGACCTGAGCCAAAATCAACTCAACCAACTGTGCCACCCAGGCATCCCTCTTTGCATGTTGTTTATAATGATAAACACATAACTCTGACTCCATCACAAGCACTCCTCTGGTGTATTAAATATATAAATCTAATCCTGTGAAGAGAGTACTCTTGGTTGTTTCCATTTTGCATAAGGGGAAAATGAAGAGAAAAATTCAATAATTTCCCAAAGTTCACACATGTAGTAAATGGCAGAGCTGGAGTTAGAAGGTAGCCTGAAAACAAAAGCACTTTCCTAATACCCACAATAGAATACCTCTCACATATTTGAACACAATATGGGATACAACAATGGTTTAGAATCCTCATGTCAAAGATAGGTGTACTTTGTAGTTTGCTATACAACTTACATTACTTTATTTTCCTTCAAAGAGGATTTCATCAATTTTTTATTCTAGCAATAATAGATTTCCTTCATCTCTGTGTATGCTGTCAAGTATTTTGGTAGCTATCTGTGTAGTGAAAAAATGGTTATTTTTATTTTTCTAATTATGCATGTGAGTTCATATATAATCTACTTGTCAACAATATCTTTTGTATGAATTGCCTTTTCTATTTCCATTGCCTTGTAAGCCTCTGTTCTTCTAATGATCAAAAAGTAAACAAACTTCTCATTTGAAGCACTATCTGTATCAACAGTATATATCTCTATAGTTTAATCTATATTTTTACTCTTTCTCTGGATGCATGGAAGTCCTTGTCTGTTTTTCTGCCACTCTCAAATTCTTTTTATTTATTTTTTTAAAGGTTATTTATTTTTGTTGAGAAACATATGGAGAACACAAGCAGGGGAGGAGCAGAGAGAGAGAGAGAGAATCCCAAACAGGGATTGATGCAGAGCCTTGACATGGGGCTTGATCTAAAGAACTGTGTGCTCACGACCTGAGCCGAAATCAAGGGTCAATGCTTAACTTAGTGAACCACGCAGATACCCTCAAATACTTTTAATTAATATGGTTTTATAATCATTGTGACAGTTAGCAATCCAGTCTACCATTTCTATAATTGTTTTTTCCCCCCTGAGTTGCTTGTTTTTCTTGCAAAAAAAAAGTCTCTCTTTCTTGAGATGAGCTTGACTTTCAGTACTTGTCTTCACCAGGGTGAGTTGTAGCTGATTTATTCTTCACTGATGAAACATGATGCTATCAATGGCAGTTGTCTTTTCCCAGAGTGAAACCACAGCCCCAGAGTGGGATTTGGGAAGTGGGGGGAAAAGCCTCTATCGTTTTGGCTGTCCTTTCCTGAAGGAAAGCATCCAAGCTAGAGTTTCAATAACACATACCCGTGGTTCAGGGAGAGTGATTTGTCATGTCTCCAATGCTGGACACTTGCCTCCTGAGTTTAGTAGGTTTTCCTCAATGAATGTTTCTCCTTTTGTTGTATGGCTTTAGAACAATTTCCAGTGACTTTAAATGATTGTATTTTTTTTAACATTTTATTTATTTTTGAGAGAGAAAGAGAGACAGACAGACGGACAGACAGACAGTCAGTGTGATCAGGGGAAGGTGAGAGAGAGGGAGATACAGAATCCTAAGACAGGCTCCAGGCTCTGAGCTAGCTGTCAGCACAGAGTCTGACTCTGGTCTCGAACTCATGAACCATGAGATCGTGACCTGAGCTGAAGTCAGATGCTTAACCAATTGAGCCACCCAAGTGCCCCTAAATGATTGTGTTTTTAAGCTTTGTGTTTTTCCATGTTTGTTCGCTTTTCTGAGAAAATGTCCTTCTATTCTAAGTATAGATTTCTGGTTTAATTTTTTCACCAACGTTTTCCCTTCTTCACCCCCATAAATTCCTATGCTTTATCCTAACTTCATTACTTATACCTGATATTTGATTTCTCCCCCCCCCCCCTTTTTTTAAATTTCTGATTTAATGGTTTTGGTTCTTAATTCTGCTTAATAGTTTGGTAAATAGGATTAAATCATGTTTTGATTATATACATATTTTATTTGGGATCCTTCAGCAAAGAACAGTATTATGTTTAAATTTTACCTCATGTGTAAGGATATTATTGCTTTGTATCAGAATTTTCATTATTGCCAATAAGAGTTTTGTGCGTGAAATCATTATTAAATATGTTTTACCAAGAAAGTTTTACCAAGAAAGATATCCATATTTATTTTTATTCTACCAGTTGATACACAAGACTTGAAAAGCACAGATAATACAATCATATTTTAGGCCTGGGCATCTGAGTGGCTAAGTCATTTATGCCTCAGACTCTTGGTTATGGCTCAGATTGCAATCTCATTGTTCATGGGATCTAGCCTCCTGTCAGGCTCTACACTGTTAGTGTGGAAGCCATGTGGGATTGGGATTCTCTCTTTCCCTCTCTCTCACTTCCCTTCTCATGCTTGCTCACACATGCGTGTTCTCTCTTTTTCTCTCATAAGTGAATGAATGAATGACTTAAAAAACAAAAGACTATTCTAGGCCAAAGCTCTGTGGATAGAATTTTATTTTTCACATCATGAGGAAAATTCCTAGCTACCTTTCAGAAATTATGTTTGCATCAAATAAACTTTATACTTGTCTCGTGATAGCAATTTGAGTAATGGATGTCATCTCCGTTCAGATTTCAAATTGGTTTCTCATACAGTCCTTAGATTTATAGCTGTTTGCTCATTTATGTTTTTCAAACCAAGAGCATTTCAATCTCATTTTCACATGGATATTTTCCAACACAGAAAGCAATTGTTCCACTTATGCAGGAAGTAAAGCTTCCAAATCTGGTAAACTGCATCCCTATCCCATGCAAAAACAAAAACAAAGACAAAAATACTCCCTAAGGTAAAGTTCTCTAATGACAAAAGAAATCTGCCCATAGTCATAAGGTTAACATAGCCTCTTTATTACAAAGTGTCCATGTGAAAGCAAACTATAGCATAATGAATACCTAGGAAACCAGTGTCTATAAGTTGGTGAATCATCTTCAAAGTTCAGCTAGTTTACAGAAAATTATCTTAATTTCACTAGTGGCAGCAAAGCTACATTACAGGAAAATCTTGTGGAAGCGATGGAGTTTAGGTTCATGTGAACCAGTAAATCAGAATCAGGAGGCTATATTTCTGTGTGGATATGAACACAAGGAGACTCCGTAGTTTCCAACTTATTATAATACTTTGATAGCATATGAACTACTCTGGGAAAGTGTATTAGTACTTTTGCCAATACTTAAGACAAAGATATCCAAGAAAGATGGAACAGTAACATTTCTTGTGAAAATTGAGTGTTCGAATTTTATTAAGCGCTATCTTTATTCTTGAAGTAATGCTAACAACTTTGATTTCAGGGACTGCTTATGATATATAGCAGTTTTTACCATAAGGGTATAATAAGTTTTATAGTATAGCAACATGTAATAAAGAGGCAAGATATTTTTTATTCTATCAAAAAGGGACCCAATTCCTAGAAAACATCATTGAAATGATGTTCACTTTGTCTCCTTACATGATGACCCTAGTTTGAAAAGTTGGCTTTAATCGCTGAATGTCTTTGTGATAATTGTGATTTATTAGAAATATATATTTGTCTGTAGATGTAAATTCCACACCTACCGACCTTTTCATCTCTTTCTCTCAGGAGTAATTAGACTATATAGTTTCTCTGGATAACACCAGCGTCCTTCTCTCACCTATACAACCATACTCCACCCTTTAGCTCTTTGAAAAAAGCTTCTTATCCCTTCTGCCTGTTCATTCTATTTCCAACTTTGCTTCATCCCCGCCCTGTCTTCTCTCTCTTTATGCTCCTCAACCAGCACTGCATACACACGTCTATTTAACTGTAGCTGGGAAATCCGGTTATATGCTTTAAACCATTCTTTGTCCATCAGTTTTCTTCTTTTTTCCTTTCCTTTTCTTCTTTTTGACTTTTTATGTATTTTTTATTCTCTATTATTTGCCCACCCTCCTCCAACTTTTCTCTTAACTTTTTTGTTTTCCCTCTCGGTTTGCATGTTAGTTGGACTTCTCTGTGCGTTTCTGTGCCCCTGCTCCCTGTGTGTTTGTCTGTCTGTTTTCTTCTCCAGGGCTACTTCAAGAAACAAGCCAAAGTACACATGGTGGAGTGTCCCAAATATCACTAGTAGGAAAATAATATAACCAAGGTCCCAACAAGAGAGACCAAGAGACACCATTCAAAAAACACTCTCTGAAAGGATAGGCCCTGAACAGCCAAAGAGTCTTCTTGGGTTCAACAGCACTCACAGGTGCAGAGAGCATAACAAGTCTTTAAAACTAACAAGAGCCAGAAAGCTAACTAAAATGACGAAATGAAATAACTCTCCTCCAAAGAAATGCCAAGAAGAATTGACAGCTAATGAAATTCTCAAAACAGATATAAGCCGCATAACTGAACAAGATTTTACAATAATAATGGTAAAATTAATAGCTTGGCTGGAAAAAAGCACAGGGGACATCAAAGAAACTATGGCTACAGAAAAATGGAGAATGAAAATAGGCATGAGGAATTAAAAATGCGATAAATGAGATATATAATAAATTAGAGGCCTCCAATGCACGGATTGAAGAGGCAGAAAGGAGAATAACTGATTTGGAAGACACCATTATAGAAAATAAGAAGCTGACAAAAAAAAAAAAAAAGAGAGAGACAAATTGAACCAGGAACATGAAATAAGAGTTCGACAGCTCAGCAATACAGTCAAACACAACAATATCCACATCATAGGAATCCCAGAAGAGGGAGAGGGAAAGGTGCTGAAGGAGTCCTGGAACAAATTATAGCATAAAACTTCCCCAACCTGGGGAAGGAACTAAATGTTGAAATACAAGAGGCTCAGAGGATTCCCCTCAGACGTAACTTGAATCGATCTTCTGCACGACATATCATAGTAAAAATGGCAAAATAAAGGACAAAGAGAGAATTCTGAAAACAGCTAGGGAGAAAAGGGCCCTAACATACAAAGGGAAACCTATCAGAGTGGTGACAGACCTATCTACTGAAACGTGGCAGGCCAGAAAGGAATGGCAGGAGATTTTCAATGTAATGAACAGAAAAAATATGCAGCCAAGAATCCTCTATCCAGCAAGCCTGTCATTCAAAATAGAAGGAGAGATAAAAACCTTTCGAAATAAACAGAAATTGAAAGAATTTGTCACCACTAAGCCAGTCCTACAAGAAATCCTGAGGGGGAACGCTGTGAAGGAAATGTTGCAAGGATCAAAGATACCAGAAACACCACCACAAACATGAACCCTACAAAGTATACAAAGACTCTAAACCCACATATTTCAATAATAACACTGAATGTAAATGGGCTGAATGCTCCAATCAAAAGACATAGGGTAGCAGTTTGTATAAAAAAACAAAATCCATCTATATGCTGTCTACAAGAAACTCATTTTAGACTGGAAGATACCTTCAGATTAAAAGTAAGGGGATGGAGAAATATATATCATGCTACTGGAAGTCAAAAGAAACCAGAGTAGCTATACTTATATCAGACAAACTGGACTTTAAACTAAAGACAATAACAAGAGATGAAGAAGGGCATTACATAATAATTACAGGGTCTATCCATCAGGAAGAACTAACAATCATAAACGTCTATGCACTGAATGTGGGATTACCTAAATATTTAAAACAATCACAAACAGAAACAAGCTTATAGATAAGAATGGGCTAATAGTAAGGGACTTTAATACCTCACTTACAACAATGGATAGGTCAACCAGACAGAAAATCACTAAAGAAATAATGGACTTGAAAGACATATTGGACCAGATGGATCTGATGGATATATTCAGAACTTTACATCCTGAGG